>NW_020454915.1:0-1371 GCF_003342845.1 Nothoprocta perdicaria | reverse complement strand
CCAACACCGACAACCACAGATACCAACGCCGACACTGATACTGACACCAATACCAACACCAACACCAATGCCAACACCGACAACCACACCGATACCAACACCGACACTGATAGTGACACCAATACCAATGCCGACATCAACACCGACACCAACACCAACACTGACACCGACAACCACACCGATACCAACGCCGACACTGATACTGACACCAATAACGATGCCGACATCAACACCGACACCAACACCAACACCAATGCCAACACTGACACTGATACTGATGTGATACCGATACCAACACCGATACCGATATCGACAAGGACCCCGACGGTGCTACCGTCACTGACCTGCTGGTGAAGGCGGCGTGGAAGTCGCCGGCGCGGCAGGACTCCGGCGTGGCCGGGTGCCCCTTGGCCGAGCACATGAGGGCACAGTCGGTGCCCTCGTAGCGCAGGTGCAGGAAGGCCTCCGTGTGGATCCGCTCCCTGCGCGGGACCGGGACACCGGTGTGGGATGGGGACACCGGTGTGGGATGGGGACATCAGTGTGGGATGGGGACACCAGTGCGGGATGGGGACACCGGTGTGGGATGGGGACACTGGCGTGGGATGGGGACGTCGACACGGGGATGGGGACATCAGCATGGGATGAGGACATCAGTGTGGGATGGGGACGTCAGTGTGGGATGGGGACATTGGCGCAGGATGGGGACGCCAGTGTGGGATGGGGACATCGACGTGGGATGGGGACACCAGTGTGGGATGGGGACATCAGTGTGGGATGTGGACACTGGCGTGGGATGGGGACACCGGCACGGGATGGGGACACCAGTGTGGGATGAGGACATCAGTGTGGGATGGGGACATTGGCGCAGGATGGGGACGCTGGCACGGGATGGGGACATTGGTGTGGGATGGGGACATTGGCGCAGGATGGGGATGCCGGCACGGGATGGGGACATTGGTGTGGGATGGGGATGTCGGTGTGGGATGGGGACACCACTGCAGGATGGGGACATCGGCATAGGAGGGGGAACTGACACGGGATGGGGACACCAGCATGGGGTGGGGACATTGGTGTGGGATGGGGACAGCAGCACGGGGACAGCGTGGGATGGGAACACTGGCATGGGATGAGGACACCAGTGCGGGGCCAGGGACACCAGGTGGGGCTGGGGACACCAGTGTGGGATGGGGACATCGGCATGGGATGGGGACATTGGTGTGGGGTGGGGACAGCAGCACAGGGACAGTATGAGATGGGACATCAGCATGGGATGGGGACACCAGTGCAGCATGGGGACGTCGGTGTGGGGCTGGGGACACTGGTGTGGGGTCAGGGACACCAGTGCAGCATGGGGACGTCGGTGTGGGG
>NW_020454914.1:0-1358 GCF_003342845.1 Nothoprocta perdicaria | reverse complement strand
AATGCCTGTCTTGCCTTTCCTTTTGAAAAGTGCCCTCTGAAATGTGCTCACAGCTAGACCTGTGAGCAGATCTGACCCACGCAGCAGCCTCCCAGCAGGAGAAGGAGCCTGTCCTGGTAGAGGATAATCCTCCCAGCCAGAACTTCTCCCCTCAGTCCTGTGGGGAGCTCCCTGGGTGGGCTCAGTGCTGACCTTCACAGGCAACAGAGTCACTTCTCCGCACACATAGCACCTTTGGGTGCAGGGACCCTGCACCTGCACCTGAAGTGCAGACCTCACACCCTGTCTGCACAGCCCAGCTTCACATCACCGCCCTTTCTGTTGGGGAAGGCAGCAGGATGCCCTGCCCCAAGTGCTATGTTAGAGAATCCCTGCTCTCAGGCAGCTCCTCTTCCTCCACACTGGGAAAGGCAGGAGAAAGAAGTGAAAACTGCTGTCAGTCATGAGGTGGGATGTGTTCAGAAGTCCCCTTCAAGAAGCTCAGCAGCATTGTGCTGTAAGCAAAAACTCACTGTGTCAAGAGCTGTGCAGATCTCCTCTGTGCTCCCRCTCCACACTGCCCTTCACCTCTCRCTGCCTTCTCTCCTCTGCTGTGCRCAGCAGCAGGCAGTGCCCGCAGCCCTGCTGCTCTTGGCACAGCAGCTGCTCCTGCACACAGTGTCTCTGGGCAGGGCTCAAAGGTTGTCACGAGCTGCCTCCATCCCAGGAGCCTGGCCCTGCTCAGGAGCAGAGGCCCAGCTGAACTCACCAATTGTCCTGTCCCTTGTGTTCCCTCCTCCTGGGATATGGGCATGAGACAACTAAAAGAATCACABCTGTGGTCCTGTCCTAATGAGTAGAGAAAGAAGGATTCCAATATTGCAGTCTGTTTCCTCAGAGGATGACTATCTCTGCAAGTTAGAAATGTCCCACTCTGGAAGACCCTACTTAGGAAGCCCCTACTAGGCAGGACAACCAGAAAGGGGCAAGAAGGGGCTCAGGGATTCAGATGAGTCAGTCTGGGCATTCCATGCTGGTTCACAAGCCCCTGCTCTGGGATGCCTTTCACATTCCTCCCGTGAACTCCACAAACACACAGAAGGTGGGATGCTGCTCKCCYRCGCTGAAGTGTGCACAGCACTGACATGTGCTTGGGAGCTCCTTCTCTAAGCTCCCCTTATAATCCCTGGTGATGGAGGGTGCAAGTCAGCGGACAACACCCAAACACCTGCTTGAAGAGACAGAGGAGATAGATAACACAAAGGTGCCTCTGTTTGCTTGCTCTGATGGAGCAATTGTGAGACCTGAATCCTCATGGAGCTTCAGGAGAGGGCCACGTGAGGAATGTCCTTGCCCATCTGAAAGGACCCCTTCCACTA
>NW_020454913.1:0-1368 GCF_003342845.1 Nothoprocta perdicaria | reverse complement strand
CGCCCACGAGGAGGTCGACTACAGCGAGAAGCTGAAGTTCAGCGACGAGGAGGACGGGCGCGACTCGGACGACGAGGGCGCCCGCGACGGGTGAGGGCACCCCGGGGTGCTGGGGACCCCCCCGGGGTGCTGGGGACCCCCCTGGGGACCTTGGGGACCCCCTGAGGGTGTTGGGGACCCCCCTGAACCTTGGGGACCCCCATAGGGTGTCGGGGATCCCCCTGGACCTTGGGGACCCCCTTAGGGTGTTGGGGACCCCCCCGAGTATTGGGGAACCCCCCGGGGTGTTGGGGACCCCTCCGGGGTGCTGGGGACCCCCCCGAGTGTTGAGGATCCCCCCGGGGTTTTGGGGACCCCCCTGCACCTTGGGGACCCCCTTAGGGCATCAGGGATCTCCCTGGACCTTGGGGACCCCCCCCAGGACCTTGGGGACCCTCCGGGGTGTTGGGGACCCCCCTTGGACCTTGGGGACCCCCTTAGGGTGTTGGGGACCCCCCTGGGGTGTTGGGGACACCCCTGGACCTTGGGGACCCCGCTAGGACCTTGGGGACCCCCTGAGGGTGTTGGGGACCCCCCTAAGCTTTGGGGACCCCCCCGGGGTGCTGGGGACACCCCTGGACCTTGGGGACCCCCCTGGGACCTTGGGGACCCCCTGAGGGTGTTGGGGACCCCCCCTGAGCCTTGGAGAACCCCCCGGGGTCTTGGGGATCCCCCCGGGGTGCTGGGGACCCCCCCAGGGTGTTGGGGACCCCCCCGGGGTGCTGGGGACCCCCCCGGGGTGTTGGGGACACCCCAGGATCTTGGGAACCCCCCTGGGACCTTGGGGACCGCCTGGGGGTGTTGGGGACCCCCCCAAGCCTTGGGGACCCCCCTCAGGGTGTTGGGGACGCCCCTGCACCTTGCGGACCCTCTTAGGGTGTCAGGGACCCCCAGGACCTTGGGAACCCCCTGAGGGTGTTGGGGACCCCCCGGAGCCTTGGGGATCCCCCCAGGGTGTTGGGGCCCCCCCTGGACCTTGGGGACCCCCTGAGGGTGTTGGGGACCCCCCGGAGCCTTGGGGACCCCCTGGGGTGTCAGGACCCCCCTCAGCATCGCCCCCCCCAGGGCATTGGGACCCCCCCCTTGGTGTCAGGGACCCCCCTCAGTGCCGCCCCCCCAATGGGGTCAGGGCCCCCCCTTTGTTTTGGGGCCCCCCTTTGTTTTGGTCCCCCCTTTTGGGGACCCCCCCTTTATTTCAGGGACCCCCCTTTGTTTTGGGGACCCCCCTTTGTTTCAGGGTCCCCCTTTTGGGGACCCCCCTTTGTCTCGGGGACCCCCCTTTGTTTCAGGGTCCCCCTTTTGGGGACCCCCCTTTGTTTTGGGGACCCC
>NW_020454912.1:0-1306 GCF_003342845.1 Nothoprocta perdicaria | reverse complement strand
CCTTCCCGGACACCGGGGCCCTTCCCCGGACACCGGGGCCCTTCCCGGACACCGGGGCCTTCCCCGGACACCGGGGCCCTTTGTAATCCACGCGCGCGCCGGGGCCCTTCCCGGACACCGGGGCCCTTCACCCGGACGCCGGGGCCCTTCACCCGGACGCCGGGGCCCTTCCCCGGACGCCGGGGCCCTTCACCCGGACGCCGGGGCCCTTCACCCGGACACCGGGGCCCTTCCCCGGACGCCGGGGCCCTTCCCCCGGACGCCGGGGCCCTTTGTAACCCGCCCGGACACCAGGGCCCTTCACCCGGACGCCGGGGCCCTTCACCTGGACACCGGGGCCCTTTCCCGGACACCGGGGCCCTTTGTAACCCGCCCGGACACCGGGGCCCTTTGGGTCCCGCCCGGACACCGGGGCCCTTCCCCCGGACACCGGGGCCCTTCCCCGGACACCGGGGCCCCTTGTGTCCCACTCGGACACCAGGGCCCTTCCCCCGGACGCCGGGGCCCTCCACACCCGGACGCCGGGGCCCTTCACCCGGACGCCGGGGCCCCTTGTGTCCCACCCGGACACCGGGGCCCCTTGTGTCCCACCCACGCGCCGGGGCCCTTTGTGTCCCGCCCGGACACCGGGGCCCTTTGTAACCTGCCCACGCGCCGGGGCCCTTCACCCGGACGCCGGGGCCCCTTGTATCCCACCCGGACACCGGGGCCCCTTGTGTCCCACCCGGATGCCGGGGCCCTTTGTGTCCCGCCCGGACGCCGGGGCCCTTCACCTGGACCCCTTGTAACCCACCTGGACGCCAGGGCCCCTTGTGTCCCGCCCAGGCACCAGGGCCCTTCACCCGGACGCCGGGGCCCTTCACCCGGACACTGGGGCCCCTTGTATCCCACCCGGACGCCAGGGCCCTTCACCCGGACACCGGGGCCCCTTGTAACCCACCCGGACGCCTGGGCCCCCCCTGGTATCCCACCCAGGCGCCAGGGCCCCTTGTGTCCCACCCGGACACCGGGGCCCCTGGAGGTCCCATCCTGCCCTGATGCCAGGGCCCTTTACCCGGACGCCTGGGCCCCTGTGGATCCTGCTCGGACACCAGGGCCCCTGCGCAGGTCCTACCTTGCCCGGATGCCGGGGCCCCTCTGTGTGTCCTGCCCGGACGCCAGGACCCCTCACCCAGACTCCTGGGCCCCTTGCCCGGACGCCGGGGCCCCTGCGCGTGTCCCGTCCTGCCCGGACGCCGGGGCCCTTCTGCACTTCCACCTCCCCCCCCCCTCGGACACCTGGGCCCCATTAGTGGTGATGGGGGGC
>NW_020454911.1:0-1375 GCF_003342845.1 Nothoprocta perdicaria | reverse complement strand
AGTGTGTGTGGGACCCCCATAATGTGGGACACCCCCATAATGGGTGTGGGACACCCCCCTAGGGTGTGGGACACCCCGATGGTGTGTGTGGGACACCCCCATATTGTGGGACATCCCCATAATGTGGGACACCCCCATAGTGTGTGTGGGACACCCCCATAGTGTGTGTGACCCCCATATTGTGGGACACCCCCATATTGTGTGTGGGACACCCCCACATTGTGTGGGACACCCCCATATTGTGTGTGGGACACCCCCATATTGTGGGACACCCCCATAGTGTGTGTGGGACACTCCCATATTGTGGGACACCCCCATAATGTGGGACACCCCCATAGTGTGTGTGGGACACCCCCCTAGTGTGGGACACCCCCACATTGTGTGTGACCCCCATATTATGGGATACCCCCACATTGTGTGTGGGACACCCCCACAGTGTGGGACACCCCCACATTGTGGGACACCCCCATGGTGTGTGGGACACCCCCATATTGTGGGACACCTCCATAATGTGTGTGACCCCCATATTGTGGGACACCCCCATATTGTGGGGGACACCCCCATTGTGTGTGGGACACCCCCATATTGTGGGACACCTCCATAATGTGTGTGACCCCCATATTGTGGGACACCCCCATAATGTGTGGGACACCCCCACATTGTGTGGGACACCCCCATGTTGTGTGTGGGACACCCTCAATGTGTGGGACACCCCCATATTGTGTGTGGGACACCCCCCGGGGCGGGTGACACCCCCAAATATGTGACCCCCTCCCCCCCCAGGCAAGCGGGGCCGGCGCAACAGCGTGGGATCCCTGGACAGCACCATCGAGGTGAGGGGGCGGGGCCAGCAGACCACGCCCCCAACCCAGGCCACGCCCCCGGCCACGCCCACAACACAGACCACGACCCCTTTCTTCTTGTGGGCGGGGCTTGTCTATATGGGCGGGGCTAATGCTGACGAGCGGGCTGTGACCATATATGGGTGGGGGGTGTTCCTAGGGGCGGGGCTTGACCATATATGGAGTGGGGGATGCCCCTGGGGCGGGGCTTGACCATATATGGGTTGAGGCACTGGGAGGCTGGGCGGGTGTAATGGGGCGGGGCTAATTCGGGGGGTGGGGCTTGACCATATATGGGATACGACCATATATGGCATGGGGCGTCTGCCCGGGCTACCTGTTAAAGGGGTGGGGACGTCACCGGGGGCGGGGCTTGCCCTTTTATGGAGTGGGGGGTGTCCCAGTGGGTGGGGCTTGCCCCTTTATGGCGTGGGGGTAATCCTAGTGGGAGTGGCTTGCCCTTTTATGGCGTGGGGGTAATCCCAGTGGGCGTGGCTTGCCCTTTTATGGAGTGGGGGCGCTCCCAGTGGGCG
>NW_020454910.1:0-1353 GCF_003342845.1 Nothoprocta perdicaria | reverse complement strand
TCTCCAGGAGGGCACCTGGCCGAAAGCCCTTTGGCCACCGTGATCTGCAACAAGAAGGAGACGAACATTGAAGAGTCTTCACCAACAAGATCCTCACTGAGCACCAGAAACAGGAGACGAGCAAGAACCCCAAACACACCGGAGAAAAGGATGGTGCCTTGAGGAGCTCTAGATGCTGATTCACGAGCAGTGAGCAGGATTGTGGCAGCAATTTGCTTGTGGCGAACAGAAAAAAAAAAAACCCTGTCCAGGGAGAGCATGTCCGCTCCCTCCAATGGCTGCAGGGCACAGTGTCCCGTTCCGATTCCGAGGGCACTTTTGAAAAGCAACATTCCGCAGGAGGCGCAGCCAGCGCAGCCAGGAGGCGCAGCCAGGGAAGAAATGGAAGAAAAATGTAAAAGGTGGAAATGGAAGCGCAAATAAACTAAAAGAGTGGGAAAGTGAAGAAAAACAGCTATAAAGGGCAAAGATGAAGGAAAAACATCCAAAAGAGGAGGGAACTGAAAAAAAAATAAAAGGGAAATAAATGATGTAAAAAAATCTAAAAGAGCAGGGATATTGAATAAAGCTAAGAGGAGGAAAATGAAAAGAAGTTAAAAGATGGGTAGAACACAGGAAAAAAAGTAAAAGGTGAAAAAGGATGAAAAAAATAAAAGGGGGAAAAAGCCCGTAAAAGAAGGGGGAAATGAAGGGAAAAAAGCTAAAATGGAAGAAGATTTTTTAAAAAAGCCTGAAAAAGATGGCAATGTAGGTGCTGTCCAAGAAGGTGACGTTGGTCCTGTCCATGATGGGGACATTGGTTTTGTTCGTGATAGGGATATTGGTGCCGTCCACGATTGGGATATTGGTGCCATCCATGAAGGGTATGCTGGTGACATCCATGACAGGGATGTTGATGCTGTCTATGACAGGGAAGTTGGTGCTGTCCATAGTGGGGACATCGGTGCCGTCCCTGATGCGCTCACAGCTGCCGTCGCTGCCATCACGGGAGCAGCCAAGGATCCTGCGGCCTCCACCAGCACCTCCGCCTGCCGTGCACTGGGATGAGGGGGTGACACCACTTGCGCTGTCCCCAAACGCAGCCCCCCATGATGACCGGGACCCCCCTGGCCCTGTGCTGGGTGCCACCCACCATGAGCAGGTGCCGGACATGGACCTGCTGTGGGGACAACAGCACCTGGCAGTGCCCCCCCCGGGAGTCCCCCGTGCCCAGTGCAGCCCCCTGTGCAATAACCACGATCCCCCTGGTGTCCCCCTTCAGGGCCCCCCCACCCCACACAACCTCCTATAACATCTAAGATCCCCTCCCCGCTGAAGCCCCCCACCATGCAAGAACCAGAAGGTTCCCTGGGT
>NW_020454909.1:0-1365 GCF_003342845.1 Nothoprocta perdicaria | reverse complement strand
GGGGGTTCAGGTGTATTTCGGGCTGTTGTGGGGCTGTTGCGGGCGTTCGGGTGTAGTTCAGGGTGTTGTGGGGCTGACGGGGGTTCCGCTGTGCCCGCGGTCGCAGTGGGGCGGTCCTGCCCGGCCCCCGCCCTGGGGTGCAGCGAGCTCGCAGGTCTCGGCCCCCCGGGACCCGTCGTCGCCTCCGGCCCCCCTTGCCGCCTCTTGCGTCAGCGCCTGGGGGGGGCGGCCCCGGACGCCTGGGCCCCCTGGTGGGGGGCGGGGGGGGGCTCGGACACCGGGGCCCCGGGCAGAGCGGGCTGGGGGAGGGGCCCGGACGCCTGGGCCCGCGGGCGCTGCTGGGGCCGGGCGCCCTGATAAGGCGGGTGTGGGGCCCGCAGTGATAGGGCTCCCCACCGGCCGCAGGGGCCACTGGGAGCACTGGGAGGGACAGGAACCGGCCCCACGGGAGCCGGGAGTGGCTGGAACGGGAGCACTGGGAGCACTGGGAACTGCCGGGAATGGGAGCACTGGGAGCACTGGGAACTGCCAGGAGCTGCTGGGAATGGGAGTGCTGAAAGCCGGGAGCGGCTGGGAATGGGAGCACTGGGAGCGGCTGGGAATGGGAGCACTGGGAGCTGCTGGGAATGGGAACACTGGGAGCCGGGAGCGGCTGGGAAAGGGAGCACTGGGAGCTGTGCCCAGTGCTGTGCTGGGAGCACTGGGAGCCCTGGGAGCGGTTGTGCTGGGAGCTGCCGGCAGCCTGGATTGCTGTACTGGGAGCGACACAGTGGTTGTTGTGGGAGGGAGCTGGGAACGGTGCGGATCGGGGTGCTGGGAGCACAGGTCGCTGCGAGTGACGGGTCCTGGGGGTACGGGGAGTGCTGGGAGCACCGCGTGACGACTGTACTGGAAACGGGTGGTGGTTGTGACAGCTCCGGGAATACTGGGGTCGGTGAGTCCCGGACAGGGTTGTACTGGGAGGGTTGGGAGTGACTGCCCTGGCACTGGGAGCGCGACTGACACGTGAGCGCTGTGCTGGGGCGGCCTGTGACAGCTACAGGCGGCGTTGGGAGGTGGAGTACGGGGGTACTGGGAGCAGGGGGGACAGGCGCCGCCTGTGCTGTCACCCGGGGCCGGCGGTGCCGCCTGTGCTGTCACCCGGGGCCGGCGGTGCCGCCTGTGCCCGGCTCCCGCGGTGCTGGGCCGGGTGACCCGGTCGCCTGGGCCCCTCTAACGCTGCCCTTCCCCCGCAGAGCCCGGCCATGGCGGGCGCGTAGCCCCCGTCCCCGCCGGCGCCCGCGGCCGCGCGGACCCTGCACGGTGACAGGACGTGGACCCCGCACGGTGACAGGACACGGACCCCGCGCCACACGCGGTGAGTGG
>NW_020454908.1:0-1390 GCF_003342845.1 Nothoprocta perdicaria | reverse complement strand
CTTAGTGTCAACCAGGACTCCCAGGTCCCTCTCTGTGGAGCTGCTCCATCACCTTTCCAGGGACAGAGGTGAAGCTGACCGGCCTGTAATTGCCCGGCTCCTCCCTCTTGCCCTTTTTGAAGACTGGAGTGACATTGGCTCTCTCCCAGTCCTCGGGCACCTCCCCTGCTCTCCAGGACCTCTCAAAGATGATGGAGAGAGGCTGAGCAATAACCTCGGCCAATTCCCTCAGCACTCTTGGGTGGATCCTTTCAGGGCCCATAGATTTTTGAGTGGCCAGTTTGCCTAAGTGATCCCTAACCCAATCCTTCTCAACCAGCAGAAGGTCTTCCTCTAGCCTATTTATATATCTATCAGCTGAGCCCTGCAGTTCATGGAGAGCGACCTTGGCAGTAAAGATAGAGGCAAAGAAGGCATTTAGTAACTCTGCCTTCTCAGCATTCTCCGTCACCAAGGCCCCCTCCCCATTCAGCAGTGCACTAACATTTTCCCTCGTCTTCCTCTTATTGCTGACATACTTATAGAAACCCTTCCTGTTGTCCCTGACATGCCTCACCAACTCTAATTCCACCCGGGCTTTTCCGTTCCTCATTTCACATCTGCAGTCTCTGGCAATGCACCTGTATTCCTCCCACGTGGTCTGTCCCTTCTTCCACATGCTGTACGCTCTTTTTTTCTCTTATTTATTTATTTATTTATTTATTTATTTATTTATTTATTCATTAACTTTGCCTAGCAGCTCCTTGCCCATCCATACAGGTCTCCTGCCCTGCTTACTTGACTTCTTTCTTGTGGGAATGCACCAATCCTGAGCTTGGAGAAAGTGCTGCTTGAATATTAGCTAGCTCTCCTGGATCCCCTTTCCTTCTAGGACCCTGAGCCAGGGGACTGCTCCAAGGAGCKYCCTGAARAGGTCRAAGYTGGCTCTCTTGAAGTCCAGGGTAGCTATCCTACTTCTCSCCCAGCTTCCTCCACGCMRGATCGTGAATTCCAACATCTCATGGTCACTACACCCCAGACTGTCCCCAGCCCTCATTTTTCCCATTAGACCATCTCTGTTTGTTAGTATCAGGTCTAGCAGCGCCCCTCCCCTTGTCGGCTCCTCAATCACCTGTATCAAGAAGTTATCTGCAATGTTCTGCAGGAACCTCCTGGCCTGTCTGTTCCTGGCTGTGTGGTTTTCCCAGCAGATATCAGGGTGGTTGAAGTCCCCCAGGAGGACCAGGGCCTGTGCTCGGGAGGCTTCCCGCAGCTGCTCGTAGAAGGCTTCGTCCACTTCCTCGTCCTGGTCAGGAGGCCTGTAGTAAAGTCCCACCACCGTGTCGCCCCTGTTGGCTTGCCCCTTTATCCTCACCCACAGGCTCTCTACCCACGTTCCATCCTCTCCTGT
>NW_020454907.1:0-1411 GCF_003342845.1 Nothoprocta perdicaria | reverse complement strand
GTTGCCGGGTGCCCCTTGTGCGCACGGCGCTGAGGGAAGGCGCAGCCATGGCTCCCTTCCCTGCCCTGCTGTGCGCTCTCCTCTGTGCCCTGGCACACGGGGTCCCGCTCCGAGGGGAGACTGGGGCTTCGGCCTCGCCTGAAGGTGCGTAGCCCAGCGGCACCTCCTCTCCCGCTGCCCTTTGCCAGGGAGGCATTTCCAAGGGGGCCCACGTTTAACAGCAACTCTCATGTCTGCCCTTTGTTTTGCAGTCGTTGGTTTTGAGGATGACCACCCTGGCATTGGGAATCACACCACGTGGTTCACATGGTGGACTGCTGTGACCATCGGCTCTGTTGTCGGCTTCATTGGGTTGTCCCTTTGGCTCTGGTACCGGATCACGTGCAGGAAGCCAATGTAACGTTCAAAATTCACATCCCCTCCAAAGTGCTCAGGTGCAGAACAGCTCCCAGTGCAGCCACCCCCAGTCTGGCCCCTCACCGGATCAGCCGGGGTCCACCCAGAGCAAGTCCCTTGCAGCGCTGACCCCTTGCGCCGCCACCTCCAGCCCTCCTGCTCCACACGTGGCCATGGCACAAAGCGGCAGCCCCTCTTGCAGGGAGGTCCCCAGCAGCGCTCCCAGGCTGCGGATGCTGCAGGACTTCCCGGCATTGCCCATAACCGGGTTAAACGCGACCAAGGGCCCCCTGCTCGGGGCCCTCTCCGGCCACTCGGCTCCCAGGGCAGGCAAAGCACCAGCTGGAAGCAGAGACCTGGGCTGAGCCCCTTGCAGCCAACCCCCGGCTCTTCCTCCTTCCAGAGGGACAAGGGAAAGCGCTCGGTGTGGTTGATCCGCAGGTGTGCGGAGGAGGAGGTCGCGGCCCTGGTGCAGCAGCTGCTGGGTCACTGCCAGGTGAGTTTGCTGCTGTCTCGGACACACAAATGTCCGTCCACGCGAAGGCGGCGCTTGGAGCCTGCCGCGCTCCCAGGAGCTGCGGCCCGGGCCGCGCTCAGCGGCGGCTGCTCTGTTGGCAGGGGCCGGGCCGGCGGTGCCTGTGCCCCGGCTGCGCTGCGCCCAGCGCCGACATGGCCCAGCTGGGCGGCAGCTGGGCCGAGCCTGAGGCCGACGCCTACGGCGGCCTCTTCCTGGCCTCCCTGCCTGCTTCGCGCGGCTGCGCGGACGCGGCTGCGCTCGCAGGTGACGACCCCGCGCGGGCGGGCGCMCCGCTGGCCGGGCCGGGCTGCCCCTGGGGATGGGGCGGCCCCGGGCGCCTCTCGGGGAGCCCCGGCAGCTTGTGGGGCTGCTCGGGGCTGGCCGGGGCGCCCGTCGGGAGCTGCGCCCGCAGCCACCGCTCCCGTGTCAGAGCCGTGAGGTGGCCGGGGCCGCGCAGGCCCCGCGCGAGGAGCCGGTGGCAGCAGCAGGGACGGCCGG
>NW_020454906.1:0-1371 GCF_003342845.1 Nothoprocta perdicaria | reverse complement strand
AGATTATAGGGATATAGCAATGTATGTCAGTGCATAGATCCCAGTACCAAGGATCCCAAATGACCTTCTCTGCACCTGGGATCTATAATAAATGTAATATATGTAACGACAACAACATGACATTTTCTCCATCGATACAGAGCCTTTGAGTAATACTCAATATGTTAACTAATACTATTTGGGGGAATAAGGTATTAAATCTTAGGAACTCTCTAAAGGAGTCCCCGCACATGATGTACGGGCCAAGAAAATATCAGCCCTTTCTCCTTGGCCTTAGATAGTTTCAAAGCACTCTTTCTTCTAAAATATGAAGTTGGGGACTGCAGGAAAGAGGAATATGAGACAGAAAATAACTCTGGTTGTCATAGCCTGACGTCAGCCGAGTTAAACTGTACGAAACTCTCACAGACCTCCTCCAAACTCTCTCATGGTTTATCTCACACGCGGTCTAAAAGAAGAGCTGAGCACCCGTTTTTATGATTCTTGGCCTTGAGAGCAAACACGTCACGGCCAACGAGCTACCCGCAGGTTTTCAATCGCTTGTCCCGGCTGCACCCTTGTATTCGCCTGGAAAGAGGGTCCCTCTCTTGGCAAGCGAGGAACAAGTGTATTTGATTTCAACGACAACCAGTAACTACGTTTTTCTTGTTCTATGACATCTCACATCAGAGATGGTAGCGGCGCTTAAGGAGTTTAATGGGCCCAAACTGGGGACGATCTCCAGCCCTGGAGACCTGGAGAGCTGGCACAGGGAGCCATGCCCACAGATGTGGGCATCTCGCAGGGAAAATGGGGCAAAAGCAACTTCAGCTGCCTCGGAACTGGGAACCAAACCTACATTTCCAAAGTTTAAGAGAAAATGCTGAAGAAAAGAACAATTAAGCACATATAGACATATGTGGGGGACTCCTCAGTTTGGCAACGGTAACAGAAAGGGTGTAATTTGAAACACATCAGTTAAAGAAAAAAAACTCAGGAAAAAGTTGTGTGCCTGGGTTCCCGCCTGGATCTCGCTTACCGCACGGAGCTGCTGTAAGCAAACAAAGTGATCCCAGGATTATCTCCAGGTTATTTGGAGCAGATGTGGGCAAGCAGTAATTCCACCGTACAAGATGTGACAAGGGCCTCACGTGGAAGACTGTGTATAATTCCAGTCCACTTGTTCTGAAAAAGGCGAGTTTAAGGTGAAAAAAACGCAGAACAAAACTAAGAGGAGCGGGGATGATCCATCGTGCTGGGAAACCTGACCCATCCAGGAGCAAGCCGGGCACAAAGCAGGTCCCAAGGTAAAGGAGGGCACTAAAGCCCACAGGATGGGCACGCGCTCTTTACACCAGGGATTAAACGGTATTTTTAACCAGAAGAGCAGGT
>NW_020454905.1:1600880-1680360 GCF_003342845.1 Nothoprocta perdicaria | reverse complement strand
CCATTCCTAGGGTTAGGTTTAGGGTTAGGGTTAGAGCAGTCATAAAGTGGTCAGCCCCCCCGGTACCGCACGTTTTACATGCATGCCCTATCTAATCCTGGACTACAGCAACTCTATCACTGCAACAATTTTTTTTTCTCACTCTTAGAATGCCATATTTACTCCGGCTCCTTGGCACGGCCTTTCCTATTGTTAGAGTTAAAGTTAGAACAGTAATAAAGTGCAGAACCCTATGGTCAGTGTGACTTCAAAAGACTTTCTTAAGCAGATATAAGCATCATCAAGTCTACCTCTACGAAAACTTCTCTCTCTCTCTCTCTTCCAATTCATAAGGCTGGCTCCTTTTCACAGCATGTCCTAGTGTTAGGGTTAGGGTTAGGGTTAGGGTTAGAGCTGAAATATTGATAAAGCATCGAGCCCCATGGGTAGTGGTTCTCCAACTCACTTGTAAAAGCCAATCTGGGACAAGAGCAACTCTCTCACTACGACCACTTTTGTTTCTTGCTCTTCCAATGCTCTAACTTGTCTGGGTCCTTTTCATGGTCTTTCCTAGGATTTGGGCTATGTTTAGGTTTAGGGTTCAAACTGTGATATAGCACAGAGCTCCGTTGGTAGTGGGCCTGCAATGCACATGTAAAAGTTAATCCGGGATGACAGCAAGTCTTCCCTTAGGACAAGGTTTGTCTCTAACGGTTGCAACATCCTTGTGACTTAGGGTCTTTTCAACGCCTTTACTAGGGTTAGAGTTAGGGTTAGGATTAGAACAGTTGTGGTGCGTTGTGCCTTCAAAGGGCATGCAAAAGTAAATACGGGGAGACACCAACTCTACCACTACGACAACTTCTGTCTCTTGCTCTTCCAATGTGCTCATGAGTCTGGGTCCTTGTCATGGCCTTTCTTAGGGTTAGGATTAGAGCAATGATAAAGAACATAGTCCCATGGGTAATGTGCATTCAACGCACACGTAAAACTCCATCCGGGATGACAAGAAGTCTGCCCTTAGGACAACTTTTTTCTCTCACTCTTCCAATGCCCTTATGACTCTTAGTCTTTGTCATGGCCTTGCTTAGGTTTCGTGTTATGGTTAAGCTTAGGTTTAGGGTTTGTACAGTCACAAAGAGCAGAGCCGTATGCGCAGTTGTCTTCAAATGATAGGCAAAAGCAAATGTAGGGAGACACCAAGGCTACCACTATGACAACTTATGTCTCTCACTCTTCCACGGCCTTAAAGTGTCTGGGTCTTTGTTACAGTTTTGCCTAGGGTTAGGGTAAGGGTTGGAGCACTCTTACATTGGCCTAATGAGTCTTGGTCCTTGTCATGGCATTTCCTGGGGTTAGGGTTAGGGTTACATTAGTGAGAAAGCACGCACTGTGTTTGGCAAGGCAAATTCGACATCACGATTTTTCATCTACGACATCTACCAAAGACATCAAGTCTGCTAGCACGACATCTTTCATCTCTGTCTCTTCCAACGCCCTAAATAGTCTGGATCCTTCTCACGGCCTTTCCTAGGGTTAGAGTCAGGGTTACAACAGTGATAAACCACAGAATACCATGCGTAGTGCTTCTTCAAATGACATGTGAAAGTCAATCCGGGACGACAAGTCTGCCTTTAGGACAACTTTTGTCTCTTACTCTTCTAACATTCTCATGACTTCGAGTCCCTGTCACAGCCTTTTCTAGGGTTACAGTTAGGGTTAGGGATGGGGTTAGAAAAATGACAAAGTGCAGAGTCCCATGCACAGTGCTCCTTGAAAGGATATGCAAAAGTAAATACGGGGCGACACCAAGTCTAGCACTGCGACAACTTTTGTCTCTCAGTCTGTGAATGGGTTCATTAGTCTGGGTCCTTGTCATGGCCTTTCCTAGTGTTAGGATTATGATTAGAGCAGTGATAAAGTGTGGAGCCCCATGGGCAGTGTGCCTTCAAAAGACTTGTGAAAGTCAAACCAGGACAACAAGTCTGCCCTTAGGACAACTTTTTTCTCTCGCTCTTCCTATGCCCTAATGAGGCTGGGTCTCTGTCACAGCCTTTCCTAGGGTTAGCATTAGGATTAGTGCGGTGAAAAAGTGCAGACTTCCTAGGCAATGTTCTTTCAAAGAACTTGCAAAAGCAAATACAAGGCAACACCAACTCCACCACTACTACAACTTCTGTCTCTGACTCCTCCAATAAATTCATGAGTTTGGTTCCTTGTCACAATCTTTCGTAGGTTTAGGGTTGGGGTCAGGTTAGGGTTAAGGTTGGAGCATTGATAAAGCACGGAGCCCCATGGGTAGTGTGCCTTTAACGGACACATAATTGTCAATCCGGGACAACAACAGCTCTGACCTTTACAAGTCTGAGATGTTTTGTCTCTCACTCTTCCAATGCCCTAATGACTCCAGGTCCTTTTCATGACTTTTCCTAGGGTTATTGTCAGGGTTAGCGCAGTGATAAATTGCAGATTCCTAAGGCAGTGTACATTACCTACTAAGGTAATGTACAGGTACAAAGACTTCTGTCTCTCACTCTTCTAATGCCCTAATGAGTCTGGGTCCTTGTCATGGCCTTTGCTAGGGTTAGGGTTAGGATTAGAASAGTGATATAATGCAGACTCTCAAAGGAATGTGCTTTCAACAGAAATGCTAGAGAAAATACGGGGCAACACCAAATCTACCAGTCCCACCCTGGGAGAATGCTTTTACTTCATCATTTACCGTTCCCAGAAGGAACTGTATAGAAAGACTGAGACAAGTGTCAACAAATATAAAAATAAAACTAAACAACAAAATACAGTTTCTGAAATGATGTAATGAGACCTGCCAAAAGTCTGTAGTACTGATAGCTTGGGCCTGCCTGAGAAAGGTAAACATCTGAAATACCTTGTCACACTCTTAGTTGGACTTCTTACACCATTTACCTTTAGAACAGTGTGGGTTGCTCTTTTTTCATCCTTTGAATCCTTTCCCTGCTGTTACCTCTTCACTCAGCAAGCATGTTTCCACTGAGACATATTTCCGCTTTATCCAAATTATATCTTAGAAAATATACCTATAACAAGCCAAATTAAATCTCCATCTCCCACTTCTGGCACTATTTTTTCATCCTTTCTTGGGTACATTCTTAGTACATTCTTTTCCTTGTTGAACTTTCAGAAGCAGATTGACTTGCTCACTAAAATTTGGCTTCTCTGTATAAGAAAAGGAAGTAAATACTGTTTTTACAATACTGACTCACATAATTACTCTTTTTGTAGGGCCTGCAAAAGCAGGATATGCTTGTGAAATGTGTCACTGCTTCACATGAAAACAATTCCTCTAGGTTAAGAAAATGCCCAAGTCATGGCACCCGCACTTGTAGCACCATGTCTTCTAAACTTGCTGTGAAACAGCACAGCAGCGAAAACAACAGTTCCTGCTGTAGAAATAACTGTGCAGGTGGTGCCGTGCTGCATGGATGATATATATATCAGCTACAATTATTACCCAAATGTAAAAGACATTTGTGTGTGTGTATGTGTGCGCACGCGCCTATGGTGATTACAAAAATCCATTCAAAATTGCTTTAAAGATTGGATTGTATAAAGAACTTATTCAGTTTTCCTTGCAGTAGCAATAATACTTAAAAATAGCTGTTGTTTGGCTACACACATTGCTAACTAGTAATGGAAGAGTTATACATCAGACTTTACATGCTATTAAACCATAAAAAATACAGACAACAAAGACTCAAGCATCTGTTATGGCCTTCTGCACTAAAAAGCTGTTAAAACACGTGATCTATTCTAAGAGGCTGCCTCTGGACTATTTCAGCCAACCAGGAACACTCATTGCTGGGTCATGCCATGAGGAGACATCTTCCTTATCCATTTAATAGCTATTTTTCCTAACAAAATGGCACATTACTTGAGAGAAAGACCCATATATTCTGTATGTATGTAGAAGTAAAGATGTGAAAGAAGCCAAAACGAATCTAGTTCTGCACCTATGTAAAGCATTAGGCTTTCCTTGCAGTTGGACTAGTAAAAATGTAGATTACCAGTACTAACCAAAATGAGTCACTGGTTCAGATTTGTGACTATTGCAAAGTCAGATAAGCCTAGAAATGAAGACATCTAAATATAGATTTATAAAAATGTGTTTCTACTTGTAAGCCAATAGTCTTCATGATAAAGGATGGAGATCCAGTCAATTCATTCAACAAAGACTGTACTGCAATTCAGTTCAATTCAGACAGCAAAGCTCAATTTAGTTTCCACATGCATATTGTCATTTCCTACAACATAAGGAATATACAAGTGGGCGTAACAGATGTAAGGAGAAAAAAAATCTTTCTGAAAAGTTGAAGCCTGGCTGGAGGTCTGACTAAATTGAACTACCTCATACATTACATTTTTTATAAAATATAGATGTGAAATACATATGGAGAACATGACACTCACAGAAGTAATCAATTAGTGTTCACCTGTACCATGACACATTTGAAACAAACAGAAGCAAGAAGTCATTATGGATCCCCTCAAAAATGCATGAGTTTCAGAGAAAATAGCTCAGCACCATAGTTTCACCACAAAAATATAATGAACATTATTTTCCTCTATTTTATTTCTTATTTCATAGTATATTAATTTAGAATTTAACATTGGCTGCATGAACTTTTGATTCACAGAGTTAAGAAAATAGCTTMAGAGATATGTGAAATTAAAGGTTATTTATGCCGTGACTAGCAAGTCCGTTAGATATTTAAAAGACTATTGAAAATTATCTGAACCCAAAAAAAAAAAAGCTATATTCAATAATGTGGCTAGAACCTTGCTTCATTACAGAAATATTAATGCTAATAATTATTTTTTCACCAATATAGTTTTCAAATATGGGGGCAGAGCAACTGGAACCGGAGAAGATACAGAAAGAAATCTGTGGAACTAAAACATCTGACACAGAAACTATGTGATGGTGATGTAGACAAACTAGACTAAAGCCCTTTAGAAACATAGCTTAATTTCTTCCTCATGCCCCACGAAAAAAAAAGTAAAACACAAAAAAAATGTGCTTTKCATGAGATTTTCAATTAAAATGTTAAAGTGCTGAGGATGAAGAAGACATGGTTCGAGCTTTACCATCCAAAACAGCATAAAATAAAGAGAGGCAAAGAGCTTTGTGGCTTTTGAAAGCCATTCTGATACAATAATGATCCACAAAATCTGAATCCTTTTTTTTTTCTTTTTTTTTTTTTTCCCTTGCAGGAAGCCACTGTTCTTCAAATCACACAATTTTGTATTCAACACAGTCTTAGACGAATACAAAGTCTCTGATCATGTCTTGAGGAAGGAGTTTTCAATTTAAATTTGAGTCTTATTTTCTTCAGTTCATTTCCTCACTCCTGGTTTAAGTTTATCCCCCTGCTGATTTTTTACAGTTCTTAGTGTAGTTCTTATTAGAATTACAGCCCTGGTATCCAATCTGGTTTCCTAAGGAAAGGTTGCATAAAAGAGAGTGTCAACAGGGAGGGGTCACATTATTTGGCTGCTGTTCCCTAATACCTTCTGAATTCATTGATCAACTTCAACCAAAGTTGACGAAAAGGTTAAAAAATGGATGATTTAATGATCAGTTCTATAGAAATAGGTAGGTCGATGCACAATGAAGAGCTGTATCCTCTTAAGCATCAAAAGTTACATGTATGTTAGTAGGTGGTATAGCTCAATGGGAGCCAAAAACTGATGCAAGATTTTGTACTAGCTCTAATTTGAACTTGTGAACTGAATGTCTATTAGAAGCTGAGGAAGTTGGATGCAGTCCTGCATCATAAGTTTTGGGTACTGTTTCACCAAAAGCAATGAAGTTCACATACTCTGCAATTCAAACCAAAGCATGGTAAACAGGGATATTTATAAAATTAGCTTCAAAAGCTACTGTGTTAACATGGATTTACCCAGGGAACCCTATCACAGGCACGAACCAGAGAACATTCTTACTCGTTCTACTGCAGTTTGTCCTACTGTAGCACTCAATGGCTTTTTGAAACACTAAACTACAAATGATAGTCCCCTTCCAGTATTTCATACCAGACCCTTAGGGATGAACATAAATTTATAGGCCACAGGAGCAGTGAGGTACCAATGGGATACCTCACTGGAGAGGTTGCTGAGTCCCCCTGCATAAAGTAATAAGAAGGGAACAAGACAACACAGGGCCCCATCTGGGGTAATATATAGCTAGGAATACTAACTTGCATTGCTTTTTCTGCAAAACAAGCAACATATGAAAACAGTAGAACATGAAAAATGCACATATTATTCCTAAAGCAGGACTATTGAGAAAATAAATTAACAGAGGAAAGGAATGGATATTCAATACGTATTCAAAACTGGGGGATTTTATCCCAAAGCTCCACACATTTAGGAAATTAATATCAATATAAAACTTCATTAGGTTTCTGAGAAGGAGACTATAATAGATAGTTAGTACACTTTTTAATGATGGCAGTCAAGTTAGGAGCTTTCTTAGCTCTCCTGTGCTTTTGATATAAAGGGGTGAGTGACCCACAGGCAGATGATTGTTTAGTTCAAAACAAGATCTGGTTTCATCCTTACACAGAAGCAAAGAAGTTAAAAAAACAGTGTTTCATTTAGACTTTTCCAGCCATGAGATGCTGATTTAGTACCAAGCATGTTTTAAGACATGATGTTCACACTTTTTAAAAGGTTTATGTCAGTGGTAGTGGCCACTTAATTGGCCTCACATCCCTGCTATGTCCACCGTCCCTTTAATAGAAGATATGATAAGTAGCTATCCCTTGCAGTCAAATGACCAGGCAAGCTATAAAACAATTTCCAGCAAATAGTCATTTATAGTGGGGAAAAAATAAGAGCAAAGCTAGAGAGACAGACTGACAGTTCAAAGGCTTATCAGAGAATGAACTTTAGCATATGGCAAGAAGCTTAAGGAAGCCATGAGGTAAAAGAGTAAAGACTACCTATTTTGTTGTTGGTGTTTCTTATCGTAAATAGAAGCTGTCATTTTTTGCTCTGCAGATTTCACCTTCATTGGCAATGCGATGTGAGTGACATTATAAAGCCATAATATGAAACAAAGCCAAGATGCATTAATGGTTTAAACTTCAAAAAGACCATTAATACCTTAAGTAATCCTTGAATTAATGAGATGGAGTCTGCATACTTCTTGTTGTTGTTGTTGTTTCTTGTCTTGCTCTTTAATGCCAAATTGTTGGACAAGAAGGATTCATTTTGAAGCGCAAATCACATAGAATGACTTTATCATGTTCCTTTCTCTTCAGCGCAGGCAAAAGATAATAGTTTCTTCCATGATCTGCCCAGACTTGATTATAAGCTATTATACAAAACCTGAGAAGATCATATGAATGTAGACTTCATAATATACTTTCATTATAATACAATTATAAAAATAAAAGTAAAGAATGGTAATAAAAAGTAATTTTTAGAGATTAGTGATAATTTATTATGGAATGAAAGAGAATAATTTCACAGAATCACAGAATCTTCAAGTTTGGAAGGRACCTCTAGAGATCATCTAGTCCAACCTTCCCGCTCAAGCAGGCACACCTAGAGCATGTGGCACAAGGTGGCGTCCAGGCGGGTTTTGAAGACCTCCAGAGAAGGAGACTCCACAACCTCCCTGGGCAGCCTGTTCCAGGGTTCTGCCACCCTCACTGTCAAGAAGTTCCTCCTCACCTGGAGATGGAACCTCCTGTGTTTCAACTTATACCCATTTTCCCTTGTCCTATCACTGGCCACCAATGAGAAGAACTTGACCCCCTCCTCCATACATTCTCCCTTCCTGARCTTACACATGTTAATCAGATCCCCTCTCAGCCTTCTCTTCTCCAAGCTAAACAGGCCCAACTCACTCAGTCTCTCCTCATACGAGAGAGGCTCCAGCCCATTAATCATCTTTGTCACTCTCTGCTGGACCCTCTCTAGGAGTTCCACGTCCTTCTTATACTGCACACAGTACTCCAGGTGCGGCCTCACCAGAGCTGAGKAGAGGGGCAGAATCACCTCCCTTGACCTGCTGGCAATACTCCTCCTGATGCAGGCCAGGATCCCATTGGCCTTCTTGGCCACGAGGGCACACTGCTGACTCATGGGTAACTTGTCACCCAGGATTCCCAAATCCCTCTCCACAGAGCTGCTTTCCAACAGGTCGACCCCTAATCTGTACTGGTGCCTGGGGTTATTCCTCCCCAGGTGCAGGACCCTACACTTGTCCTTGTAATTTCAACTAACTTTCAGCAAGTACATGGTTTATGAAACAGGAATCTTAAAAAAAAAATAGAGAGATAAATAAAATTAATACAATGGAATAACTAATGTCAAATCACTCTTCATTTTGTTGATGTAATGAGAGTTGAGGTTATCTTCCTTGATTTTAGAAATATTCACAAATAAGTACTCAGTGCCACTGGCCAGAGAGTGGAAGCACTTTTTCTTTGCTGCAGCAGCTTTTCAGCTTTTCAGCCTAGCAGTGAAACCAGCATGAAGCCTGTAGGTTTGATACCTTGAGACTAGTGAATGGCCAGAGAAAATTAGCTTGATAGGGCTTATTAACAGCACTGAAACAGCACAGTAAGCATGCATTTTATTCAATAGAATAAGATTTTTTTCATTTACTTCGTGGATATGCTTAATTCTCTCACTTACAGTCACTTTTCCACAGTGACTGCAAAATCTTTTGCAGGAAATTCTGACTGTTTGAACAGGATAAAATAGTAGCAGAAGTGTGCAAAGAATATAAGCATCAGATCAGAAAGATGCTAACAATTATTCATTTGAGGATCATATAGAACAAAGTAGTCTGATATGTGGCAATTTTTACTGTGGCTTTCTTCTGTATGACAAGTAGTATGGAAAAAAAAAAAAAGTAAAATAGTGGCAGGGCATCTGAAATATTCAGCCAAATTCTAACCCCTTTCATTTACATTGAAACTTGACTTTGGTGGAGTTACACTGATTTATGCCACCTGAGGATGGACAGAGATGAGCGACCTTCATTTCTTAACATATCATGGTTATTTGATGACTTTTTTTTTTTTTTTTTTTTTTTGGTATAGAAAGACTTTGGTCTTTTTCTCAAGGCTTGTTTTATACTTCTACAATAACTGCTCCTCAGTAAACAAAGATGGAAAAAGAACAAAGTGAGCCATGCCTGTGCTATGCCACAGTATGATGGATACATTTTTTTGTTTGCACATCTCTACAGATGTGGAGATGATTAAGAAATCACTATTTCATCCTTTGATCTATCTTGCTTTTACCAATTCACTTCAGGATTAATTATTTGAGGGGTTCTTAAAACACTTTTACATTTTCTTATGCTTCAATTATAAAATGTGATGTCCCTCAACTATTTTCACTTTGATTTCAAAATCATACCTGAAAAAAATCTACCTTTTTACTATTCTATCTATTTGAATTAGGACATAAAGATATGTTGTAATATATGTGTGTGWGACTGTGTGTAATACAGGTATACGGGACTTTTTCATATACACAAAATGTTAGACCAGCTCTAATACAAAAATATTTCTACATAAGATACGAAACCAATGGAAAACAAAGGAATAAAATTCATATTATCCAATGGATCTGGACCCATACTTCTAAACTTTGACCAAAGAATTCCAATAAATCTGATAAAAGACAGAAAGAAGGGTTATAAAATACTTTTTCCTTTGTGTTTCTTCCTTAATTATTAGGAGAGTTGGTAACAAAGATATGTTAAAGGAATCTTCCAAATTTCCCAGCTCACTTCTCAAAGCATAAGGATGAGGCAGAGTTCAATAATTGGTTTCCAGACCTAGGTTTCCAGGCCTTTTCTTGCAGAGCAGAATGCTTCACTGGTCATAGCAGTAAAAAAACTGTTATATCCTTATTGACAGACTAACTAATCTTAATCCTTCAACAAAATTTTCCCTTTGCTATTTTTTACTAGACTCCTGAGGCCTGCTCACATCTCTGTGATTTGTAGCTCTAAGAAAAGCACATCGTATGTACTCTGATTCCCTCACTACTTCACAGTCACAAGGCTCAAGAGAAGACTCCTAAGAAGATTCAGACTTCCATAACATTTGAAATGAGAGCAGAGTCCTTCTCCTCAATGGCTTGTCAGCTTTTTACCTGTCAGATAACAGTATTGTGGCAGTTCTGTTGCACAGAATGTCTTCCTTATCTCTCTTAGGACTATGACTATATATCTTACTCTAAGGAAATATTAATTATAAGATTGACTCAAAATTATACTCCATTCCTCAGCTCTTTTATAGTATGAACAATCCAACTTCCCACAACTTTGAGTAGAAAATAGGTAAAGCACTGAAGTATTCTTTCATTTAATGAATTAAGTAAATGTATTTGTGTCCGTTACATACTTGATCTAACACAAGTAAGCAAAGAAGGATACAGAATCCTCCCCACTGCCTTTAAGCCTCAGAGAAGAACATCCATCTGTTATTGCCCTGGCTTTCACACACAGAATATTAATGAACTGGGGTTTGCAGGTGCCCTACTACCTAATCTCAACACATATAAATATACACACTAGACAGAAATGTTCCTCAAGTCAGCTTTACGTTACTGATTAATTATACWCTATCGCTGTATCTTCACACTAATTTCCAGCTCCTTGGGTTTGATTTTTAGAAGATTTATTCATTCCAAACTTTTTCAATGTTTTCAGGTCTGTAACTTGTCCACTGAAGCTTTGTGCTGTGCTGTTACTCCCTCACCTGCTTTTTCAGTTCGTTGCAGGTTGCTTGTTTTTTACCATCTCCTGCCTAAACTGGGGTCTACTAGGAACAAGAGTAATGCATTCCCTAATGCAAAGTAGATTTCCTAATACAGACTAAACCAAAGAGCTTCTAAATCATACAGAACCATTTTATTTGGAGTTTTAAAAAGAGACATAAGTTATTAATAAAGCTTTCGGAACAATCAGAAGCCAGTTTAGCAGATGCTTATGTAAAGACTTAAAAATAAAGCTGCTTGAAAATGTTTGATTTTCCTTTTTAAGTAGCTTAATAAAAAAAAAAAAAAAGTATTTTTAAGCATTCGTACGTTTCTAAGCAAAACTGAAGCATCAAAAGGGTTTAAAAAAAAACTGAAAAAAAAACTGCTAAGAAAATTTCAAAGACTTTGTTCCCCAGCTTTTGTCAACAAATTTCATGCAAGTTAAAATCATTTCCAAAAAGGTCCATCCATAAGTAACCAGGTGCTTACTTATTTTATATTTGTAGTTATTGTAATGTATTACCATACTAAATTTATTCATAAAATCACTGCATGATCTGAGGAATGAAAGCTGCTTAGCCCTTTGAAGAGTTTCAAGTAATAAGGCATTTAACAAAAAAGCCAAGTAATAGCAGCCTGACATCCAGTGCAAACCCCAGACATATGCTGTCCTCCATGGCAGATTTGGGTTAGAGGYACCCTTGAATTCTACAGCAGTTTTTTGCCAGTTTCACTAATACAAAGCAAGTCARACACTATTTACTTTGAATATTATAGTCTAAAAACAAATGTTTTGTGATTTTCAGTTATTTTTGATTTGCCAATAGTACATTAATAACTCACCATTGAAATGCTGACTTGAGCCAGTACTGAATGTACTTCTTTGAAAAGCTGTAATTTTGTTCCTTAATCCTGTATTCAGGAATACCGTAAGCTATAATATTCAAACTGCTATTTCACTTAGACTTTGTTGGCTGTTATAAATGTATTAGCTTTTTCATAAATCTATATTTGCAATTAATCAAGTGAGTTGTCTCTTTAAGATAGTAGCCTAGCAACTTCCCAGAAGCCAGGGGAAGATTCAGTTGGTGCTGTAGACTGATATAATTATTATCTCAAGCCTGATCTAACTTGTGCAAGTATTTCACAGCATCTTTCTGATTAAAAAGGAAAAGAAGTTTGGTGGAAGCTGAAAAAACATCTGTAAGTTTCTTTGTCAGTAAGTGTTCTTTAAGTGCATGTAAGCTCAAGAATTTTGCAAGGGGGAATAAATGATTTTCTAGAAATACTAAATTACTAAATTACTAAAGTTAATTACTAATTAATTACTACTAAAGTAATTACTAATACTAAATTACTAAATTACAAACTAACCACTCATTCAATTAGAGAAAAACCTGACCTCAGGTAACCTGACCTGAGTGTGAATCCACTAGAGTGGATTGTATTGAGTGTATCCCAAGGCTTCTCGATTCCCAATTCCATGCATGATAGAAGACTTGATAATTCAGGATTTGACTAAACTTCATGGAGCTTCAAGGAGCCTGGAAATACTGGAGTTTCCAGTGCTCTGAGGTGTCTATCTCAAATTCATAATTCATCCAGACTTACAAGTTTTAGAAGTCTTGATTGAAAACAACTCCATGGGCATCTTTGTATCAAAACAGGAAGGTCTCCGTTGAATCCTGCCTGGTTCTTACCAAGAAACATAGACATTTTCAGGATTTTCTTTTTGCTTTGTTTTTAGTTAATGAACTTCATTGTTGTTCCAAATGCTACAGTATTTTGCAAGATGTTAGCTGAAAGATAGCCACACTAATAATATTCAGTGGGCCAGTGCCTGAAGGGATTTAACCAACTGTCCTCCAGAAGTATGAATCCTGCTGTGTCTGAATCCTAGCAGAAGGCTAGGATGGATCAGTGTGGACTGGCTTTAAGAGCCATTTGGATCATTAAACAGGAGCAAAGGACAAACAAGCAGGAGAGACATATCAAGGTCTCTGTTTTCCACACGTATCACACATATATCCTGTATTCTTAATCATTATAGGACCTGAGAGTCCTAGCGGACAACAAGTGGCCAATGAGTCAGAAATGTGCCCTTGTGGACAAGAAGGCCAATGGTAGCCTGAGTTGCATTAGAAGGAGCATTGACAGTAGGTCAAGGGAGGTGATCCTCACCTTCTACTCAGCCTGACATGCCACATCTGGACTGCTGTGCCCTGTTCTGGGCTACCCAGTATAACAGAGGTATTGAGCTACTGCAGCAAGTCCAGAAAAGGGGTACTAAGATGATGAAGAGACTAGAATATCTCTCATATGAGGAACGGCTGAGAGAATTGGGCCTGTTCAGCCTGGAGAAGAGAAGGCTGAGGGAGGATCTTATCAGTGTGTAGAAGTATCAGAATGGAGGTTGTAAAGAGGCCAGATTCATTTCAGTGGTGCCAGGACGAGAGGCAACAGGCACAAACTGTTTCGCAAGAAGTTCTGCCTGAACATGAGGAAAAGCTTCTTTGCTGTGCAGTTGACTAAGCATAGGAATAGTTGGCCCAAAGGGGTTTTGTGGTCTCTATCCTTGGAGACATTCAAAAGCCATCTGGACTGCTTAAGCAGGGGGGTTTGAACTAGGTGATCTCTAGATGTTCCTTACAACTTCAGCCGTTCTTATAATTTCTAATATTTTCTTACAAGTTTCTGAAAATAACTTACTTACAAACTTCTGCTTTCTCTTTGCTTTTTCTCTTCTATGCCTTTCTAAGGCATAATGTTACATAATTGCATATAACATATGCTTCCTCCTCCTGGGAGAACAATTACTGCTATCAGGTAATATGCAGAATGAAGGCCTCTGTGCCCTCTTACAGCTTACTATGAATGTAGGCCTAAAACTTGGTAGCGTCCTGAGCAAGATGGTCTGTAATCTACAGACAATTCAAAGGAAAACCGTTGGGGAAAGTTTTCTTAGTTGTTAAGTTTGTTTAGTTTGTTTAGTTTGTTTGTTTTCAATGATTAACATTCTCAAGCTATGCTAGGCTAATTTTAACCTTTCCATTTAACTTCAGTTTACAGGGACTTGTGTGAAGAAGGTCTGTCTCTAGTGTAAAGTCATTTTTGTTGTTCCCTGAATATTCAACTAAGCAGGTGAAACTCCTTTTCTGAAATCTGCTTGTGTTCATTACCAGAGCAGTAGAACAATTCTGATTTAAATTGTTTGAAAATATTTTATTCAAATCAATATAGATTGGTTCAGGACCTTCTATTGGGGGTCAGGGACAAAGGCTTTTTAAGCAAGAGTTACTATCTAACAAATAACTGTTGAGATACCTTGATAACTGGTTCAGACAATCATATAAAATTTAGAGACATTATATGAAGCTAAGGTTGTTTTTCTTCTTTCGGTGCTGCCTAGCTATGAAAATGCCTTCCTGCTGCAATCCTTTAAACTTACTCAGTTTAAGTTTAAATTTAAACTTACAGAGGTAATAATCAGTGATGGAACATTTATATCATTCTTATAAACAACGAAGTTAAAATTGTCTTAAAATATTCAATCCCTTTGTCAAAAAGACTAACTGAAAAGTCAAACTCTAAAAATCCCAAATTTGATGATTTATTGATTAATATGGACACTACATCTTGTTACTTAACTCCTATTATGTTCTTTCCATCTTCCAATTCTCATAGAAAGCTGTTACACTGCTAAAGACCTGTGTAGGATTCATTGAGACAAAAATCAGGATACCATGTCACTTTTAAAGCTTTTCTTCAGAAATTCTGAAAAAGAATCAGTGTTCTCAGTACAGCAGATATAGTTCTCTGAAACTGCAAATAATCAATGATTGTTTTAGATCTGAAGCATCAAGTTTTGTAGGAAATGGCAATACGAGGAAGTTGAAAATGAACTGGGGCCGGGAGGAGATAGACAGATGTTCTCTTCCCTGCTGTCTTCATCTTTACTGTTCACTTCCCAACCTAAGACTAAAGAGTTCTGCAGTGAGAGGAAGGCTTCTAGGTGTTTGAGGTGCTTGGATGTTTGAGAACTGAAAAAAAAAAGAGAAAATGATCAGTACATGTTATGTAGAAGAAGCATGCCAGTCTTGGCATATTTGGTCTGCTACTTGTGTACATGAAAGAATAAGATGGTACTGATTCCTGATAACAGAACAAAATTGTCCTATATGGTCAAAGTATAATATGGTATGATTATGGCTAAATAAATGTGGATATCATGGCTCATATAAGGTTTAAATACTTCCTAAAGGTTTAAATACTTCCTAAAACCTTCCCAGTGTCTCAACCATATCTGCTGGCAGTGAGATAGCATGGAGGTGGCAGGGAGAGGGAGGGAAGAAGTTTGTTTTGTCAGTTTTAAATACCTGTCTATACAGCACTCATTTATGGTTTTGTTTTATAAGACAAGTTAACAATAAGTTTAAGTGTACTGTGAATAGCACCAAACCTCTCATACTTGAACTGAGTCATTAGAGATGCAAGACAGCAGCTGTTCTTACAAGCTCCAGCTACTTTTGTATAGCTGCTCTGCCTAATGGTAACTTTCTTCTAATGTTTAGAGTTCTGTTTCCAGGTTTGGTACCATCCGCTACATACCATATGACACAAATTTATTCACAAGGACTTAATCTATCAGTTTCCAAATGTCCAGCAGCCCAGGCTGCCTTAAGTCTTTAAATCTCAAACAAGTAAATACTAACAGTCTGCATCCCAGTAGTTCAACTAATTTGAGTCTGTGCTACATGACTGACAGAACATTTTTACACAACACGAGCAAAAATCATAGACACAGTATGTCCAAGCCATTGCTGGTTGGTATCAAAGGGATCTAATTTTCTTTATGGAGGCCTTTAAGGTAAATCATATGAGCAACATTTCCACAGAGTGATAACAAAATTGTCTTTGGAACATAATTTTCAGCACTTGAATATCTGATTACAGTTTCAGAACAAAAGTGATTTGAAATATTCTCCAGAATAGCCCAAATTTTCACATTTTGTGGCCACTTACAAATAGTAACTGTCAGCACTATTTACCTAGGTCTTTTTATTTTTCTAAAAGAATTTTCAAAAGAAGGCCAATGTTGGTTCTAACACTATAGTTTGCAAAGGTACGCTAACAGGTTCACATTAGTCAGTCCAGGGATATGCTACTATTAATATATTTCCAATTTATTTTTTGTTAAATAAGAACCCACAAGAGTGTAAAGACAGTGGTTTGTAGATSTAGGCCAGTAGATCGAGTTAAGGAACAGTTAAGAATACCATGTTCAGTAAATATACTTCTAAAAAGGTAAGTTACATTGTGAGCATAAAAGGAACAGCAAAACCAGTCGTTTAGGTTGTTGAGTGGGGAGAGTTCTCATGTAATACATGTTTTGACTAATCAAGACTGCAGAATCTGTGTTGGTTTTTCTTATTTTTTTTCTCTTTTTTATTTTTTTCAAGCTAGACTAATCATCATAATAAAAATAAACAACCCTATGCTGACATCCAGAGATTCAGAAAGTGATAAGGGTTGTTAAATGGAGTTAGTTCTGGTATTGATTGCTTGCTGCTTAAAACGGACCTTGCAGGTTAATCAGATCTGCAAGTGTCTTTCTCATTATTTACGTTGCTGAGGAGGATTAAATATTAGGAGAGGAGGACCACAGTTTGCTTTGACAGATAAATAAATTCGATTTGTTACTTTTAGTACATATGTTAAATGTAGGAAAGTAACAAATCTTGCAGCCCTCTTGAGGATGATTTTTCCAGACAGTATAGCCTCTGAAAGGCAGTAAAAAGATGTCTTTGTACAAGGAACTGTGTAGGAGGCATTGCTCAGTCCCTCTTCTGGTTAATTCTTTTGTTAACCTCATTTCCAAATCTGATTTTTCATGTTATGCATGATATTAATCTCCACAGGGGATGAACAATTACACACAGCTGTTTCTTCTTTTAATCTTATTTCCGATTCATGGCTTGGATATTTCTTATATAAATTACTTGTGTTCATGACATTCAGGTTCTTAAAAGATCTAGAGACAGCTAATGAGAGTAGATATAGGTCCTGATGCGTTTCTATAATGGTGAACACCTTCACCACATATTGTTTTGCAGCTGCACCAGMAAATTCCATATCTTTGAATGTTCACAACCCTCTGACTCCTTGCAAAATGCAGTGCCGTATCTCCATCTGCCAAAGTTTCTTGGCAAACTTTTTTGTCAAGTTCTAACAGCTGTGATAGCTGGTACCATGGTCAATAGCAATATCATATCACKTTGTAGCAGACTGCCAGTACATGGATTTATGGACTAGAGAGAGTTGAAAATGACATCAGTTAAAGACATAAGTGAAATGGTATTACATGTGGTTTTTTTTTTAAAGCATGTTTTCTTCAAACTCCAKCTCCTACTTATGCTGGATTCATTTTTTCCTCTGCCTTCTCAGACTTCATCATCAATATTCATGATTTATATGAGGGTAGGTTCTTCCTTGTGTGGTGAGAGACGACACTCCATGAAGGAGTGTGCAGTATTCTGTAAACAACATATGCCTGTATAACATAAAATGCCTGTATAAGAAAAGAACAGGTAAAAACCTCTTTACGAGGTATAGGTAAATACCTCATTCAATTGCCTGATAGACATCAAAAGCCAGGAGCATTTATTACCAGTATTATGTTTGTTTACTTTGGTGTGTCCATATACTGTATAAATCTCTATTTGGCTAAAATTAGAATGGAAGAATCATGAAAATGACATGGATGAAATGCAGTTTGCAGTTTGATTGTATGTTTAGCTTTCATTTTCAGGATAKGAATAAAACAGATTGCAAGGAGAATACATGGCCTTTTTTCTGCTCTTCATGAGCTTGACATTTCCTGAATTGGAAGCAGGAAGAAAACTATCCTTTTTTCAGTCGGTAATAACTGAGCTGTGGGAGTACAACCCTGAAGAACTGGTCATTTCTATATTGAATAAAACAGCTTCAATTCACCCAGAAGTCATGGATATTAAGCGTCTTACAGGGCTAACACCACAATCCACCAACCTCCAGATACATGCAGTACATACAAATATATTTTAGAAATAAAATTCTTACATCTAAATATATTTAAAACCTCTTTCTCTGGTGTTTTATACATGACAATTACCTAGGTTAGCACATATTTTTATGTGTTATATCTACAAAATACAAAATAATGATTTCTGTGATGCACCTGAAATCTATCATTCTTTTGGAGTCCCAGCTCCAACAACTTCTTTTCATCTTTCCACAGAAAGCAACTATTGTTTTTTCACATCCTAAGATGTATCCTCACAGAATAATTTTCTAAATCCTTCTGTAAACTTCAGGGCTAGAGATTTTTCTTCTGCAACACTCCTCCCATGAAAGGGACCTGCCTGCCTTTCCTGAACCCTCAGATGGCTGAGACATCCATCTCCAGGTCTGCCCTGCTCAGCTTRCTCCTGTGCTGTTGGACTGGACTCTTGCATACATGAGGTCTCTGACCTTGCCTTCCTTGCTGTCCTCTCACTTCCCTACTCTTGAGGAAGCAGCTCACTCTTGATGTTCCCTGACTCAAACTTTTAAGGACAAAAGGTGTTGAACTGTCAGTTTTGAACACCACAATCCAGAAATGCTTGGATGAATAGCCTCTGATTAATTATGTGCTATTCATCATTTTATCAATTATAACTGTGAATGTTGGTCTTCATATATTAGAAAACTGGTTAGATAGCATTTCAGGAATTGTACACTGTCATAAAAGCAGCATGCTCCTGAGTCGCCAATCTTGATAGTAAAGTGTCACCAAGAGCTACTTTTAACATCCTAGAACAACCTCCTCTTTTACAAGTGAAAAACAGATCAACAGCTGTGGATATTTTGCTGATTTTCTGTTTTCTAAAAATATATTGCCCCTGTCCAGAAGAGAAAAAGTTAATTGAATTTTATGAATTTAATAAAGAGGAATTCAGGGTKTGTCATTGGTTTTGCACTGTAATCTGAGAATAGGTTACTAACACTGCAGTTCTTCCTGCATATTTCTTCTAATGCCTCACTTCTTTGTAAGATATCAGTATCATCTGATGTTCTCAAGCATCAGAATTTAGTACTTCAGCCTTCTGTCTATTAAATAGGTTCTCTTTAAAACAGCTTCCACCACTTCCTTCACCACACAAGTGCTGTCATTCCAACAGAGCTCACATCTTGCTTCTCAATACTTCCAAATTAGCTGATTTTCAAACTCTTCTTAATTACTAAAGTATGACTACAGGTACCATCTTTCATGTTAAACTTCTCCTTTGGTTCTTCTGCTCTGGTTCTTTTAGCCAACATGCAGTAATCACAGTGCCTCACTTCTGCTTCACATATGCCACATACACCCAGTATTCATCCACTTTGTTCTGGACATCTTCACAAAGTCACAAGTCAGCATCATGCCCTTGCCACAGTGAAGGCTAGCTGCATATTGGGCTGCATAAATTAGTAACATAGTTGTTACAGGTTGAAGGAAGTGATTATTTGCCTCTATCCATCCCTTACAAGATGATATCTGGAGTGTTGTGTCTGGTTTTGGGCCTTCTCAATGGAAGTGCAATATACACAAAGAGGAGAGAGTCAATGGTGAGTCAGTGAGATTGTGGGAGGGCCGAAGCACATCAGGGTATAGAATCAAGTGAAGCAGTGGTTTTTTTAGCTTCATGAAGAAACAACAGAATGTGGACTAAAGCTGTTGTGCAAAAGAAAGCAAAAGTCAGGGAGACCTCCATTTTGAAGTACTCTTACCGAAGAAAGTAATAATCATSAGGTCTCTGTGGTCATTTTACTTCATTAATGCCTCTTGGGGGGAAAAAAAAAAAAAAAGTTAAAGATTTAGTTCTGGTTTCCTGTTACTGAAAAGCACTACTGTTGTAGTCTTATGTTGCTGTTATATACAAACATATTTCCTCATGCTTTATGCACAYGCTTCCAAAAAAAACCTTTAATGAGTAAAGCTCCTACTTTGAATAGCTAGTGGTAAAATTATGTAGAATACCAGCACACTAGCAAAGAGGTTCATATTTCAAGAAAGGATGGAAGTTACAGTAACACAGACARCAGACAGAATGTGTGCATAGCACAGTACAGTACCTTATCACAGCTCTTAGAGATCAGCAATACACAGTGGTGCAGGTGGTTAGTAGGTTCAGAAGCCATTTAGAGAGTTAAGAGTTAAATGGCACAGCACTCTTTAAACCTACTGAGATACACAGTTATATTTTCTTAAATTAAAAATAATATCTATTAATTCCCATATTTTAAGTCCATGAATATGGCAGTGTAATGATCTTTTTGTTTCTCAAAGATATCTTCTCCATTCCTCCTAACAGCTATCTTCGTTTTCCTGATTCAGGGGACACGAAAGTCTTCATTGCGGTGTGTTCTGTTAATGTATCTATAGCTATAGACATATTGCCAAAAAATATGCAACAGAAGTATGGTATGCCAGTGCATCTCTATGGAAATTATTGGAATGATGGTTGAGATCAATACCTAATTTTTAAAAAATTACTTTTGTTCTGCTGGGTATATTGTATATTTTATATACCTTCATTTGCACCTAGTCTTTTATTGTACTGGTATAAGTCTGAAGTACTTCAGCTGACATTTTTATTTGTTTCAAATTTACATCTTTAAAATAATGGAAGAATGATTCTCATCCTTACTCTTTTGAAGTCAATTTTTTTTATAGTGGCAGTGTATTTTTCTCTCCCTAGGCAATATCCCTGTATAAGACTGCTCCATACAAAAGTGTGGAAAGAAACTCATAAACTTAGCAGCAATGAAACTGAACGGATTCCTTCAGCCATGGCATATGCTCATATTGACAATCCGTTGGTTTTCCCCTTAAGAATTCTACATTGTAGATAATACCTTTTTTCTACTCTCAAGGTCTTTCGTGACACCTGCTACAATGACTCACTTAGCATTGCCCAGCATTTTTCACAAAACTCAAGAACAGGTTAGCAGAAGTATCTTGCTCATTTCTGTTAGCCCTAAGAGTCTCTTGCCTGAAACTAAGTATTTTTCCCCCAGACAATTTTGCTGTTTCTAAAATGTTGAGGAGAAAGTATAGAGATTCTAATGATCCTGCTGTTCTGTTTATCATTATGGTAAGAAAAAAAAAAAAAAGAGAGAGAGAGAGAGAGAAAGAAATACTTGATAACATTTTGTGAAAATATGGCACATTAAAAGTTCTGTGCATCATATTCAGCCTGAAGGGGTAAGAGGTCAAGCAGGCTTTATCCACTACGTGGGTCAGTAATTCAAGAGCTGTCTGTAGTATTGTAAGCACTGATGTAGCACTGCTTACTACATCTCTGAATAAATTCCACTATTTCTGGGTAGTTCTTTTCATCTTGGTTTATTTATTTTTAATTCACAGCACATTTCTCTTCTGCCTCTGGTTCAAGGATACGATCACTGCAGGTATTCTGTAGCACTCTAGCTGTCCGTTAGCCAAACTGATTAATGGAGCAGCTTTCCTTTTCCCTTCCCACTGCTTGTAATGTAATATAAAAAGGAAATATAAAATAGAGTCATAAAATAATTGATTCACTGACATATACTAGTAAATGAACTCACAGTTCAAAAAGGCAGAGGAGCAGAACAGATGATTGTCACATCTAACAGTGACAAATGCCATTTAACTTTTATGAAATGAAGTTAATACCGAGTGTTACTTGCACAGCAGATGAGGAATATGACAATGCCAAYGGGTTGTCTTCTTCTGAATCTGTAAATCTATTTCATGCCTTTCAGCTGTCACTTTGTTTTCAGCTAATGGAGGAAACTTGATACTGAAATTCTTATTTCACATTGTAGGAGATTGGGGAGTTGTTTTCTTTTTTTTTTTACTTCCATTACTCATCTTCTGTTAAGAGATTCAGCATCCAGATGGCTGTTATACTTCCTATGCTTGCATAGTAGGAAGTAAATGGCTATGGAATTTGCATGCCACAGAGGGCACTGGATAGCTTTTAGATTTAGTCCATGGGTATATTTTATGGAACTGTCTGAGGCTGTCTTCAGAGAATGAAACTTAAATGAAATGATGAATAATTAATAAATTTCCCATGAAAATGAATATGAGCACTGGCTGGTAGTAACAGCAACAAGCTCCACAAGACCCCTTATCATCTGAGTCACATGCTCATCTTCATTCCAAACCTAAATTATTTCACAAATCAAAAGACACTTAACAGATGCTATTCTCTTTTGTGATAATCTCCTCCACTGCTGCAATGCGTTATGTAAAGATGTTGGATAGACTATGCAACAATGAAGTCACACTCAGTGACTAGGTGTCTGCTGTCCTGTCTTGAACTTCAACAATCATCTGTGATTCACACATGCACCATTCTCCACAAAACGCAAAGGAGACAGAATTCCTGATTGGAGACTCATCAAGAAGGAAACCCGTCAAAAATCACATGCTTWCATGAAAGCTCAAGTCTGAAAAAGAACAAGCTAGGAATAAGCTAGAAACTGCTAGAAATTTGTTTTCCCTGTCTTGCAAGCAAATGCAACCACGATGATCTTGACAAATGGTTCACGATCACTACAGGTTGCCTGGCAGAATATTGAATGGAAACCTAATACAGAATGCAAACCGGTACTTAAACACACTGAAACTGCACACACTAGGATGCGCCAAATTGTCCATTCTTTATGTTTCTGAACTGTTAATACATTTGTGCATGTGTCCTCATTTTTAAGCTATTTAATCAGTTCAAAACATGCTATTTTGTAATATTACCACCTTGCAAAAAACAATAACATGGTTTTCTGCTCATTCTGGCCTATACCCAAATTACAGCTGCCTGTGCAAACTGTTTACTGTATTATATGTCTTACAAATTTTCCCTGATCCTTCAAGCTGTTTCATACAGGTATAGTATCTATCTGTACTGAAGAGGTTGTAGAATCAGGACTCTTGGTCAGAAATAGGCTCCAAACTGTTTAATATATTGTTCCGATGAGTGCGTCATTTTTTACAGCCCTGATTTTTCAAATGCAGTAGTTACTAAATTTCATTTGTCTAAAGAAYTGTTACTGGCTTGATCATCATCCACTTCCTACTTCTCTCTCTTTAGAAGAAGAAAGGAGGAAATTTATATTTCAATTCACAAYAGTTTTTTCAAGAATAAGTTTTCAGAGGAAATCACTACTATTTTCATAGTACTTTCCAAATACTTTAAGTAGTAAATAACATTAATCTGAGAATCCTAGTGGAGCAAAAAAAAACCAGCATTCTTTTATGAAACACTGTATGGGTTTATGAAACACTGTAGCTGTGGGTTTTCCTTTTAGTATTTGACCAATGTTAAATGATTATAATGCGTCTATTTCTGTTTAAGGATAAGGCTTGTGTTCTGCTTTCATTCTCTATAACTTCCACTATCACGGTCATTACACTTAGATTTTGGCATAGACGAGGTCTTTCATGTCTCAGAAATTAAACCCTTTGAATAAATAAAAAGTGTTTAAGAAATTTAAACTAATTTAGAGAATTCCTGCAAACCTCTGAATCACAGTAGAATTAGATTATATGTTTTTCTTATGAATTTTTCCTCTGGCAATATTCCATTTACTTCCAAAAAGTTGCCCTTGAAAATAATACTTAATATGTCTKCATTGTAATCTAGTGCCAGTTCTATTAAAAACTGCACTCTCATTCTAAGAAGCAATAGAGACTGTGATATATTTGTATATACAGTTTCCAGGCAAGATCCATAAAAAAATGCACTAAAGTATTTTCATTAATACTAGTAGGAGTTTAGGCATATATACTTYGACATCATATTTTGCCATCAAACTATATATTTCTTCTTTTTTTCAAATCCTGTAGAGAATCTTCTCTAGCATGTCTTTTGCTTTTGATACTGAGCTGTTCTAGCTCCATTTTAAAACTTTGCTTGATCTTTAAGATGTAAAATGTTAACAGACAGAGATAAGAACTGGCATCTGGCCATGCCTCACCACAAACAGTGCAGATTAGATATAGATCAATCTGCAATAAATGTTTCCTTGTCCTAATATAKAGTCAGTGCCCTCAGTTCAAAAACCAAAGCCCATATTAGTATTTTGATACTACTCTATTCATTTTGGTCCTAATATGAAAGTAGCATGTATGATACTGCTTTAATTCACTTTTTTTTTTCTCTTTAATGATATTTCAGATCTAAGTGTATAACAAAGAATTGTGAAGCAGCATAGCAAGGTTTCTTAAAACAGTATCCTTCAAAGGCTGGCCATCAGTTAACATGCAGCAGTTCAATCAATATGAGATTACATCAAAAACCTATTTCCTGTAGCAGGTCAGTAGGAATGTCTGCTCTGAATGGCTAACTAAAACTTCTACTTATCTCATTATGTGCAGAAACACACTCACTATGATTCTGTATCTTCGCTTGACTGGTCGAATGATCTAATTGAACAGGTTCAGAACTGCCAGCAGCACCACATCTCTCCTCTATTAATGCACAGATTTTCTTTTCCCTTCTTTTTGTTTTTCATGAAATATACTATGTTGTGGTTTTTCAGGCTAGCATTTCATCTTCAGGTGATAAATGTCAGTTCGTACATGTATTGGTCTGTCAGGATTTAGTTAATGTTACGGGGACCTGATCCAACGCTCCCTAAAATCAATATGAGACTCTCACTGATCTCTGTGGAAGCAAGATCAAGCCTAAAACACACTAGGGGAGATATTTTCCAAAGCACAAAGGATAGTGAGGAATATAACTCCTAATTCCTATTCACTACTTTGAAAACCTCTCCTAATACATCTTTCCCAGTGTGAGATAAAAATGTAGATCAGGGAAATGTAAAAGAGATGTTACATCCCTGGACATACAGAATTGCTGAAAAATTCTACTGTCCCATTTAAGCTAGCTGGAACTCAGACTCTCTTTTGATGGCTGCTATAGAAAAGAAATATCATAGATAAGGGGAAAATACAAGACAGTGACATTTTTTAAGAAAGCAATCAAAACAAAATAATACATGGTTGTATACTATCTTTCCATACTAGGTTGCCATGAAACGTGCAATTCCTTTGTTTGACTAGATCAAATATATTCAGMTAGGAAAGTGGAAAAGTAATGTTTCTAATTATAATGCAAACATTTCCTCTTTTTTTGATGATTTCTACTCCTCTAATTACCATTTGACTTTATAGCAGGTATACAAATGTATCTTTGACTTCCATGACACTGTATCTTAATTATAACGAGAAAGCTCTTTTTAGCTCTCATAAAGGTCCAGGTCTTTGGCTGGGAAGGTCACTTGCCTTCTGTACAGTAAAGGAAGAGTGCATAAATTCAGTTTGTTTAATTATGTGTAGTGCTTCATCTTGCCTTTGCCCAAATATTTGTCAAAAAGGGAATACATGTATTTATTATGTCACTGGGGAGCTCCATTCTGAACTCAACCACTGTTAATTTGCAGAAAGTAACGTACCATTTCCTTCCTCAATTACATGTTTAGAGACAAAAAAATCCAACAGATCAAAAAGAATTTTTCTGTGGCTATACCATGCTGTTCTAGTCATTTTCTGTTCTTGTTTGGAAAAAGCACCTGTATAAACATTCAGAATTTTGGCTATTGGTTGCATTTACAATGACCTTTGAAAATGTGAGGAAGACCCAGTGTATTGTGATAGCCAGAACATCAAATAGTAGTGTAGTACTCATGTCYACTGATGTAGCAATATGGATGCTAGAGATGACACTAGAAGAGCTTGTCAAAACTTAAGACTATCTCCTATCGCATTAAGGYGCTTTATCTTTTTCAAGATTCATCTCACCTGGCTTAGACATATAGCAAACAAATATGTGCATCTGAACTGTTGGGTCCTATATTCATTCACCCAGGTTATCTTTTTATCARTATTAATATTATGCATTCAATGAAGTGAGATCATTCCACTTCACTAATGAAGCCATGACTGTGTGAACTCTACTGTGGATGAATAGCAATAACTCTCAGTAACATAATGGAGCAACAGAACAATAATAAACCTTTGAGAGTTTATCAGACAAGCCTTCAAAACCAGTCCAAAATTCAGGAACTAAAGAGTTATACAGAGCACCTCTAAACTATCACTTATGAACTTTGCCTCATGGAAAACCTACTACCTGCTTGGAATCTGTATTGTGACAAAAGGAAAGAGAATGTTTGTTTTGTCAAAGCAAATTCTACAAGTGAGAAATGCTCAAATCACAACTAAGGAAACACGGATTGTGTACACYTCTAACACATCAGACAATTCGATCTGATTCACCTTTCTGGAGAGATGTCTTCTGGATAACTAGCATAGAATTGCATTTGTTGGAAATGGCTCATTCGCCAACATGCCACCTGCGAGTGATGTTCCCATGCTGATGTCTGAACATGACATCTTGTGGATATTCTTTTGTCAGAAAACACAGTGTTAGCAAGCCATAGGCAACTGCTAATCCAATTTTCAGTATCACCAATGTAGTAGAGTTAAACTAGTGTTTTATTCAGTGACTTGGTATAGTAACAAGTTCCCAATAAATGAAACTTTTAACACATACGGTAGACATCAGATCTGAGCACAATTTTTTCTCTTTCTTACCAGAGGTTTATACAATTATCAGCTTAAGCTTTAATTGGATTTAACTAATTGGTAAACAGGATTTTTATTCATTARCTTTATGCATGTATCTGTTCTTCATTTAAGGTTTAATTTGAATTGAATATAAGCAAATGAATGGCTGAGATTTGTTAAAAAAAAAAAGGTGAAAAAGCATGACAATGCTGACAGTGAATGAAGGTGACAGGGCTAACAACAGATAGCAGTTTATTCACCTGGTTTTTTGAAGATGCTTATTGATTACTAGGTTATCACATATTTTTAATACATAGAAAATTACATAATATGCAGCATATATTTATAAGATAACATATTTATTAGTGAGTACCCAGTGCATTTTTATATTTGAGCTTTTCAGCATTAAAAGGAATACAGGTCTTACAAACTATCTGTACTAAGAGGCATAAGAATTTAAAAAGTAGTGTTTACATTAAAAAAAAAAAGATGCAAGAAACTAAAAATTTTATTGACATGAACCAATCCTGTACTTCTATAGTACATCATGAGAGAATGTTTAAATACTACATAGAATAATTATGGCTGTGAATAAATGATCATTCATAAAGCATCAGTTCATTTCTACTGGTAGAGTTATTATTAGGGATATGAGATATTGAACAGTAAGCTGAGCCTCCAAATTTCCTTAAGAACCATAAATAATGCAACACTACCTTAGTAGTATTTTATAACATGTCTCAGTTTTTTTGTCTTCACTCTATTTGTAACCAGTGACAATGGAAAATAAAATGAACTATGAAACCATAGGTAGCACACTTGCTTCTATMTATTTAAAGACTCTCCTATTTTTTTAAGGAAGGACTTGGCTGTAATCAGAGGTGCTCTGGTTGTACTCCTCTATATGCTTTTCTGCTAATGTAGCAAGTGCTTTTAGAAGGAAAGATGTGTTGCTATTATGGATTATCAACAACATAAATTATCCAGCCATTCACACACATCATTTTTTTTGAAATGAAATACTACAAAGGAACATTCCCTTTCTAATAAATCTGGGTAGGAGTGAATGTGTTAGCAGAAGACACTGATTCCAGTGTACCATAAAAACCCAGGTGTGATGAAAAGAAGCTTCAAAGAAGAGTTGATGTTGATGTTGGTAGTTGCAAAATATGGAGAGATATATGAAAGGAAAAGGAAAAGAAAAAGGAAAAAGAAATGAAAAAGGAAAAAGGAAAAAGGAAAAAGGAAAAAGGAAGGAAAAGAAAAAATGCACATGTAGCAAATAAGATGAAAATTTAAAGTGACAAGAAAAGAGTGATAAAACAAAATGTAAAGAACAAAAGATAAGAAAATAAGAAAATATAAATGATTTTAAACAAAATAAAATATAAACAAAATATAAAAATAAATAAATCAAGTCAATTTTATAAGAAAACATAAAAATACTAGAGAGAATGAAGGAAATAACAGAAAAAAATGTTTAAAAACCAAAGACTATGAGTTTCAAGTGCATATGTTGTTCCTGAACTGAACTCACTGAAATACTGTTTAGTATCTTTGTCTTAAGTTAAACCTTGAAACTAGAATCCTAACAACACTAGGAACTGATATGACACACACTGTGAACAAGTACACATTAACACAAAGTTTGTTCTACCTCTTAAACATCTCAGTTAAGCAGTTATTGGACAGAAGCATGTAAGAAGAATTAAATATTTATTATCAAATTTTGACTGGAAAGTAAGTTTTGAAAATGTCTTCTGAACTCTTTGATAATATTTGATGTATAACAACAATAAGAATATTGAAAAAAAAAGCTTTAATTAGTTTAATTAGTGCCTACTTTTATCCTTTATTTCCATAATTTCCAAATGTGCTTCACCTTATATTGAAGACTGTTCAATCTGTTCAGTTCACCTTTAGGTAATCCTACTGCAACCAGGATATATGCTAGATGCATGCTTTACCATATTTAACTAACAGTCATTTGTATTTAAGAGAAATACATACTTATCTGTTTTTGCTTTTTAAAATATTTTGTTGTCGAGATTCACTAATGTGTCTACCATGAATTAGGAATAAGCTTGTTTGACAACATTATGGATCCCTAATAATCTAAATATCTAAATAATAGTCTAAACTTTGACATAATTCATTTAGCAAAGTAAGTACCACTGTAATCCAAATGAGCATGTTGAATTGATTCCAGCAAGTATAATTTAAGTAAAAGCACTTTTCCATACCAGTAAGAGCATATAAGTGATCTTTAGACACTTACATGCTGAATTTATTGGCTATGACGGATGTGGGATAAATGTCAGCACTGGTAAACCTCAGATTTTCCTTTCTTCTTTTTCCTAGTTTCTTATAACTTGTCCTTTAGCTAATTGTTTCTAATCCTGAAGTACACAGAAATTAATTCTCATTGTTTTCTGGTGGACATCCTGGTTAAAGACTAACTAATCTCTGTAAAATTCTTATGAATAATTAGGCTCTATTCATTAGGCTTTTACTGATGAGGTCTCAGATACTGCTCAAACTCAGTTGTTTTCAGACTCACTTAGCTTTTAAAGAGATTTCCAACTGCATTGTTTTAGGATTATTTTAGCTTCCCTTGTTTTCACATGCCAGACTTCTACATAAGCAGGATATTTTAGTATGGTCAAGGCAGTTATAATGCTCAATTTTATCACTTTGAGATTACGTAAATTAAAATCCCATGGGCTAATATTGTGCTCTGTTCTTCTTCATCTGAAAGCCGACTAACAATCATTTCACTGCCCAGAATCTGAGCTATAAGTAGCTGTTTGAGTTACAGTTTAAGTAGGAAGGGCTGTATTTTGCTAAAGTGTTACACTAAGTTAAATMCCAAGTAAATTCACTGAAGTCAGTAGATTTTCCATGGATTTAATCCAGTATAGCTGAAAGCAGAATTTGGCCCTTTGATTCCTGCTGCCATTACTCAATTGTAGGGAGATTACTGTATGAGGTATGCTCTGCACACCTAAAGCRCTGCAGGATACTTGTTGAGCTGCTTACCAGCGGAGAAAGAGCTTTATATTTGACATAGCTGAAAGTTCTGAGTAAAAATAGATTGTAAAAAATTCCCAGCTGAGCTCTAATATCAATTTTCAGGAAGCAAAAATACAGCATTTCACCAGGCTAGACTAGTTGAAAAGAGGGTAGTTTAGTGGATAGCATATAATACACTGGATACTCTGCCTACAACACTCTAAACAGATAACATGAAGATTTGTTAGCAAATCTAAAATTTACTTCTGCTAAAGGGGAAAACGGGGAAAAAATAAAATGTATTAAAAAAAAAAGACCAGACAGTGTTGGATACTACATAGAAGCAAAGAATTTGTGATTTATCATCAGGATTCTCAATTGTCATTCTCAATGACTCCCACAAGCTTTCATTACATAAGCACTTGGGAAGTGAAGGGAAAAAAGTACTTACCTCATATTTTATTACACAATGGGTTGAAAGTTGTCAAATTGTTTGACAAGCACATGAGAAATTTATTTGACAATGAATAGGGGAAAAAAAGAGGACAAATRGGAAACATACTTAAAAAGTAGAGCAGAATGGTATGAAATACTATTGGAAGAGCACAAAGTCTTGATGACATCTCAAATAGTAGATAGTGAAAATTGAAAATCTATTCAGGAAAGAAAAGAAACTAGGACAGGCTAGGGCTAAGTTTTCTCCACTCTACACTATTTTTTTTAGCAATAGAGACAATAGAGACTTTTAATACTATGCTTTTCTTTTTTTTCAGTGTTAAAACATTTTGAGCAGTAAGATGAGAAATTAGATATTGACATTTATCAACAAAAGACACAGGAATTAGGCATGATTCAAAGACAGCCAGAATATATCTGCTATTATGTTAAAATAGAAACAGTCATGCATCTCATCTACTCCTTCTTAGCCTATAGATTGGAGGACTTGCTGAATGGAAAGAAATGAAATTCTCCAATGAACGGCACTATTTTGGAGGCTTAATGTGTTTGTATATRTAWATATGTATATACATTTTCTTCTTTTTTTTAGTTGACATTATGCAAAATCATCACCTTGCTCCCTCAGCAGTATTTGTGCTCTTTAAAAACCAAGCTATGTTCTGAAGCTGTTTAATATTTGTTTTCAAAGACTTCTTGTAAAATATTGGAGAGTTGTGGGGGGGGGTTGACAGTAAAAATAAGAAAATACCTTTCCATTTGGGTTAGAATTGAGATGAAATGAGGAATGGCTGCCACCAAGCAGAAAATTTGCTCACTTTATGTGTGCCAGTTAATTACGACACTTCAGAGGCGCTTCTGAAAGGATAAGGCAAGCTGCATAAATTTAGCTGTAATCCAGGCAGGCAAAACTAATTTGCAGGGGATGGCCTTATCTAGCTACTGCAGCTTTCTCAGAAAATTAACCTTGGATATTTGGGCCCAATTCAGAAAGTGTTTGATTTTTTTCCTTCCCTGCTCAACATAAGAGAATTTTAAATTCAATACAATACCTGAYTTTTAAGAGGCACTGTGAATGCTGTAGGCAGTTCAGAGTTATTACTGACAAGCAAAAATATATATTTATATACCTACATATATGAATGTCCTTCATGCCCATTATCCTGTCTTCTTGCATGTGCATCAGAAAGTTTATCACCACATGTATGGGAAAGCAGGGATCTTTGGATTAATAGAAGATGCAGCTCATTTTAATGTACTTACAAAAATTCATCAAAGTTCATTGGAGAATAAATCATGCATACTGGCTTGCTCATTCCAGTGGAAATGAAGAAATCCCCATAAAAATAGAAGTTTAATGAAGTGCTGGAGCAAAGTCCTGCCTGTCATTTCAATTACCACTGATTTAGAATTTTCCTTGATACACCACTATTAATTGCTCTTACTCAGCACAATTAAAAGTTTACCCTTAGATTTTACCATCTTCACCAGTTCACGGGTGAAAAATTTAATTAACAAATGTTTCCAAATCCACCTTAAAAGCTTCAGGCTTGATATGAAGTATAAGAAGTGTTCTTTAGCATTTTGCAACCTACTTAATTGAAGACTGCCTTTCATTTTATCTCACAGCACTTAATGAGTTCACAGTATGTCCCTTTGCCCAGCTAAAAATCGCTGTAGGAAAACATGAAAGTTTAACTCATATGAATTTTGTTCTTCCATAATTTATAAAGAGGTTTGAAAACAAAAGATGTCTCATGGACAACAAAATTTCCACTATTTGGGTTAAAGGATAGTGTATAGTAGTCAAAACTTACCATCAGAATGTGGTCCTAATCCTAACAATTACTTGGGAAAATTCGCATGACTTGGGAAAATGTATACTTTAACAATTTTGGGTGGTATTCATCTTATTCCTCTCCCGTTTCTAGAGTGGCGGAGAGCCATTCACACAACCTAAGCTTGATGACTAAGGCAGGACCACAGAAAGGTAATTAATAGTTTTTAGGTCTTCACTGACTATCACAAGATTACTAAATGTAAGATGGCTAAACATAGATTAATCCTATCTGTAGTTAAAGCACATTAACTTTTTTGATATTCAGCAGTACGTTAATCACCAAAATATYTTAAATACATGCTCTGCTGACATTCTGTTTTCATTAGGCCCTTGAACTGCAGTTAGTTCTCAAAAAGGGTCCATATGTCTTACTCACATAATTATGAATATTCTGATATGAATGAGAAAATATCATGGCAATGAACCTTCATTCATGCTCTAAATTTTGAAAGGTTTTAACAACCAAAGGCCATTTATAATCGATGAAACACAGGCTAATTTACCTACCCCCTCCCTCTTCCCATCCAGATTCATTTTGCCCCGAGATACCTTTTATTCTTGCATTCTCTCAGTACAATTTTATGTTACTGTCAGGCTAATGAGTAGCTGCCACTTACTTGATGCTGATTATTGCATGCAAAGCAATAATAAGATTATATATAAATATAAATTCCAAAATAACCATTCTCTATTAAAAGATTTTCCTATTCATTATTGTAATCATCACCATCATTTCTATTTTTGCTTTTATTACTATTTAATTTTTATCACTGCAAAAGTACTACCAATGTGCTAGTTACCACCCATTCAAGTAGGAAAGTACAACTCTTGCCTAGGAGAGCTTTTATTAGAAGAGATAAACAGTATATGAAAAACAGAAGGGTGACGGTTATATGTACAATTAAATATAGCATATTTTAAGATGTGTTTTCAGGCAATAATAAAAAAGGCTTATGTTTAAAAGTCTATCCTTCACATGAAAGCAGATATGAAATTAAAATCTAGCAAAAATGAAGTAAAATGCAGCATAAGTAAAATGCAGCATAAACTGCTAATAGAGAGAAAAAATAAAAATGACCAAAGCCTTCTGAATTTCAATGGAAAGCAAAGCACAACAGACTTTCTAATTTGAAGAACAATTTTGCAGTTTTACTGTTAATGCCACAATTCATAACATTTTAAAGCAGAGTATAAATTGCTTTCATTTCTGAATAAAAGTATTCTTTCTCAATGAAGTTTTATAGGCTTATCTATATATCTCATAAGTGTATGTATCTTTCAGTCAGTTCAAATAAGAAACAAAGCTCAATTGCAGGAATATCATCTCCAGAGTGATATTCCTTCTTTGCCAGATTCTCGAAAGAACAGTAATTCAACAAATGCCTTGTCTTTGTTGTATTACAGAATACAAAAAAGATCAGARAGCGAGATGCTACAGATGTCAAAGTTGAAGCTAAAGTGCAAATATTGCTATTATATTACCATAGAGCAGAATGCAGTAACAGGCTCATCATGCATATCTGAAAGAGCCAACAGTGAAATATGAGTGCCAGGAGTTACTCAAAAAACTCCTACTTGTATACATGGTATAGAGGTGAAATCATTTTTATTGGACAGGTAGGTGATTACAGGCTGTATAGTACTATACAGTAGATAAGTGTTTATATTTTCTGATTTCTAGATTTTTGTAAATGTTAAAGGATGGATGTATATAAACATTCATGTCCATCACTAATTGATTTGAATTTTCTTTATGAAGAAGATCCTATATATATATATATATATATATATATATATGTACTTATGTGGTAGTCAGTGGAAAGAAACAGTCATCTTCAGTGATTTGTGCCTGTGGCAGTGTCTGTGAGACATATATCATATGGTCAGTTCAAGGTATGATTCATTTTCTCTTCATCCACTAAGAAAAATTCTCTAAGAAGAACTTAGATTACAAATTTAGATCATAGACAATTGAAATGAGACATGCTGAATCATACCCCAAATAACCATATCTTTCTAGTTTGTTATGCTTTAATACCTAAAGTGCTACTTATATTTCCTGTTAGTCAAGAAAAAGCCAAGACTAAAATGCCTTAGAATGATCRATTCCCACCATGCTGACTCCCAACTGAAAGAATTTCACTAAATATTTTGAATATTTAGCCAATCACAATTGATTATGGGGCTTCATGAGTGGGGTATGCAAGAATCATATTACTTTTTTTTTTCTCTTCTTACTGTGAGCTTTAAATGCGACAGACCATGATGATGCCATGGATATATGGCACAATATGACTGGTGCTAGTATTRCTTTCAGAAAATGAGTCCAACTGTGCTGAAGAAAAATATATCCTAGAATTTTAACCATCAAAGTAGTTTACCATTTGCTGAGAAAGCAAATTAACTATACTATTCATTTGCACGTTTGGCATGTCATTTTTAATAAATTCAAAAAGGACAATCAATAATATGAGTAGTCACTGAAGGAAAAGATGAAGTACAGCTTTCCAAACTTTGCAACATATACATACAACCTTAGATGCTCTTTCAAGASAGAAATCAAATTATAGGGGCTCCGGGATTGAAGAAGAAGAAAATCTTACATACAAAGGAATCAAAATATAGGAAGTGATATTGAAAAAAAAAAAATAGCTTCACCTTTTGTAGAAGATCTTTATTGCACTTACTTTTTTATTTCACATTAGCAATTCATTTCAAACTCTCTCTGTGCCCCTTGAACATTTCCTGTAAAATGGGCTGAATCTGCATATGTCTGGCCCTTTCTCTAACACTAAGCCAGCAAATAACAACAATAGGTTTCATTTTTYATTTCTTTTAACTCTTTTCTGTCTAATGGCATGCACAATAAGCAAACTGATTAAAAAATCTAGCTATTCTTCTCATTTTTTTTTTCCAAAGTGCCTATGGTATATTCATTCTCTAAATAAACATCAGTATATTCCAAAAGGAAGATGAAAATCCAGGCTTTTCTTTAGTTTTCTCTCCAATAATTAGAAATCTAGCCATGATTTCTGGTACTATATTCCTTTCAGATTTGGTATTTGTGGCATACATTCTGGCAAATCCTTCACACAGATTTTAGCACTTACTCTTTTTCATCATTCAAATACACTAGTGTGTAGGAAAAGCAGTTTTGCTAATGAGATGTCAAAACACCAAGTGGTTACTTTTTAATTTAGCCCAAGGTAGAATTTTGTAGTGTACAGCCAGTGATCCATTGCTAAATTCRATTTCCCAACTGTTTAATTAATTTATGTGTACAATTTAATGATATTTAATTTGGTATGCATATTGAAGATATAATATGCTTATCCATCTCCAAAMAAAATTCCAAATAGATTACTAAAGAATTTTAAGGATATATTTTTTCTATTATGGCATTATTTTATTAACAATTTTTCTTAATTAAAGCTGTCATTTCACCCATTATACTGTTTTTCCCAGAAGACCTAAATACAGAGATTTTCATTACTAAGAATAATTGCAGAAGATAACAACTTTTAAAACCTTCTTTTGGTTTTGACTTTCAGTTAAATTGAGGCATATTGCATTCCCTACCAAGAATCATCAGAAATATGGAAAACCAACAGTAAACAATCTCTATGTTCATTCTCTGAAGCCCCCAAACAACCCAAGGGCAACCTGGTCTCATGAGAGCTTTGGTTCTATGGTATAGAGCAATGAAGGAATCCCATCTCCACATCGATGCRATGTGGAGAGGCTGCACTAAAGAACTTTCTGAACAGATAAAGCCATGTGAGTAGAAGAAAGAAAGAATAGATTGCAGGTCTCATCTTCATATTACAATGAAAAGGAAGAATAAATTCTCATTTTAGTTGCAATCTAATACTTTAGCTAAAAGAGCCAGCTTTTTGGGGGGAAAAAAGGCAAAAATTGTAAGAGAACAAACTAGAAGAATAATTTCTACAGCCTGTCTTTAAACAAAATGAAGAATTAGAAATACTCAAAAAAGGAAAATTGAACTAATTTCTTCTCTTTTTATTAATATATCAGGCAGGATGAGACCAACCACTAGCCCAGTTAGCTCACTACTAATGGGTACCAAGAAGGGCACCTTTCCTACAGATGTCTTCCCATGAGTGCTACAGAAAGGGTTTCAGAAGTCACAAAGCCTTGGTGATGTTACAGGCTAAAAAATGCTGGCTAAAAACATTTCAACTGGGAATCAATTAAATGCATTATTCTTCAGCAAAGGGCTTTGACATGCCTTAGGGCTTTTTGTTACTAATGCTTGTTTAACTGTTCTACAGAGGAGCAATTTAAGATCAGGATGATTTGAAGTGAGATTCATCTTACCTAGCTTTAGATATTTAAAAGTTAGACATCTAAGTCTGAACTGGAAAGAAATAGGCACCTCTAGAGGGCAATTCATTTGACCTGTCTCAGATACCTATTTTAGGGTGAGATGAATCACCCTCTGGAGGTGCCTAGATTTCTCCATTGACTATAAAGGGAACCTAGGGGAAGCAGTTCAGTGTAGACTTCTGACTTTCAGACATATAATTTAGAAGAGATAATATCCTACTTTCTGCACTGGTAGGGTTCAGTTTCCACAGTTAATCATTCCTGCTGTTTTCAGATACATAAAATTCCTGAACTCATCTCTCAGCATTCCTCATATAATTCCTTTTTGTTTTCAGAGCTTTTTTCCCATACACTTCCTTAAATTTTAATTCATTTTCTCATTCAAAATATCATAGAATTTAACAGGCATAAGAAGTTCATGGTAACCACTCTACATTTCAYCTTCCAGAACAGATGTTTCAGTGTTAACAGCCAGATCACATTATCACATTACTGTAGTTGATCCAGCCGCTATTCTTTCTTAAGTTTTTCCTTTTATTACTGAGACCACTTGAAACACTAGTTTTCAAGTATTTATAATGAAAATCAATGAATGATCTTTCTCTGTTTAGTCACTGACTGAATAAGATTCATTATTTGTTCAGAATTCTATGCAATATGAAGTCCTTGTAATTCATACTAAATATTCAGAAAATCATGGATTGCGCAACAGTATTTTAATTCATTTAAAAATATTTCTCATCTAAAGAGACCATGCATTCTTCTCACACTAATTTTATACTGGTGGAACTCCACTGACTTCAGTAAAATCTTTCCAGGCATAGCAAATATGTTAGTAAAAATAATAATAGGCTTAAGCTAGACAGAAAATGTTTGATGATGTTTAAAATAATTATTTATCTGTATATTCTAAATTTTAAAATTAAATTACCTTATTAGATAGCACCTTAGTATGATTCAAAAAGTTCCAGCAGTTACTTGCTAACAAGCAATTCAGATTTATAATATAATTTTCTCTTCTACAAATGAAAAAAGTCAGTTAATCAACTGTTTCACAGAGCTGTTAATTGATACAAATGGCAGGCACCTCAGTATTAAATGCAAGCTTTATAAAGAAGCATCCTGCATGTCTTGAAATTCTTGCACAAATTACATGAGTTCTTCTATTAAAAATATATGTATATATTTTAAGACCAGTTCTAAGCATTTAAATAAGGGTTTCTTAATATGAAAAGCTTACAATACAGAGCAAATGCAATCAGCATAAAAATAATTTGACAGCCTTCCACATTGTTGAGCAAATGAGGCATAACCTTGAATATGAAACTAGGAGRTTGGTGATTTCTTTAGACTATATTAGAGAATTTATGACACTTCCTGTGCAAGAAGGAAACTATTCAGGAAAGTTTATCCCATCTCCCCTAGCCACACCAATCTTTTCTTATTTATGCTTAGATTATCAGCCTGAGCAGGTGTTTTGCATTCTCTGTGGGAGTCTGAACTGCAAAAACAAAAGTGAAGTTTGTATAGAGGGATAACTGTTTTCCTAATAGCATATAGACTTGACTATGTCTGCTAGATTATTTCATGTCCTACTGGTTCACCACATGCTTAATTCCAGAAGTACTAGGCACTTCCCAAATATATACATTTTGTCCCACCAATGGAGTTTTAAGATCTGCAACAAAAGTTGATTGTCCATTAATGGAATTCTCTCCTGTGATTTCATAGCTTCTCCCTTTGGAAGTATTTAGAGTTTGAAAAAGCACTTAACAACTGCAAGACCAAGAGTTCCCATTAAGGGCAGAGAGTCGTTAGCACAATTTTCACCTTTTGTTTCTGTTTTAGAGAATCATACTGGTTTTAGAACAGAAATTATAAATCTGTGTTAAATACTGTGCATTTATTCATATGCCTATCAATTATAAATGTGTACATAAATACTGCATATATTTGACAGGATTAAGAATATTGAACATTTAATAAGACTGTCTGGATAAAATACAAGATAAGAATTATCTAGGACAAATCATCTGGCAACACACTTCAGAGCTGGTAAAGAGTAGAAAACCAAGAAAAGGTGTCTTCAAACATAAGAAGTTGAAAGGACTGTGCCCATTTTAAAGTAACACTCCCAGGACCAGTGGGCAAGTGTTCAGGAAAACAAACTAAGGGTAAATCTGAAGAAATTAAATCTGAGTTGCCAACAAGGAATGCTGTATCTTTAAATAAAACCATTTTTTTGTCTAGTCTTGTTATTCAAAAGGCTCAGTCTATTTATGTATGTTCTACTAAATAGGTTTTGAATAGTGTAGAGGAAAAGTCCTGCAACCACRTCTTGGGTGCTTCTTCACAACTGAGTCCCCAAACTACACAAGCATGATAGTCTGCAACAATAATGATGTGCCACCCAGATGCATTATTTCATTAAGAAGGATGAAGACTAACTAATAACTCACTGCAGAGTAGTCCTGTTCTCCTGATAGGGTAGAATGCTGCATTTTAACCCACTGGGTCCTGGAGACTATTGTCTCCTAATTTCTGAGGAAGTGTTTAAGGAGCAGGGCAAGTATGAATCCACCACGTCTCAACTAGCTGATATAGTTTAAAAGAGATAGCCTAGAAAAACACATACTGCAGAGCCTTTAAGTATGTTCTATTCKATTCACACATAATAAATCAGCCTACATAGGCAAAAGGCCAAATTCGGACTTTTTCAAATTCAGATTTTTTTTTTTTTTTAGGAGAGATAAGGATTAAAGAGATAAGAATTTAAAAAAAAAAAATAAAAAAAAACCCTCTCCCCTCAGCACAGGTAGACTAGAAGAATTCTCACCCAAGGAACATGTGGAAGCTGAAAGTTTAGCATATTCAAGATTTTTTTAGCCTGAATTTCTTTTGTTCACAATTGCACTTGGATTTTGGGCCAGGCAGTTTGAGCAGTATATCTATTCTGTATAGTAAAATACTTTGTAGCTCACCTAAAGGCTCAGCCTTAGAGCTTGTAAACTTGAGGAAATCAAGAACAGCTTTAGTAACTAAAGACCARAATTTGATGTGGTTTTGTTCAGCAACAAGGTAAACAGTGTTAAGGCTCTGAATAAATACACAGAATGGTTTAATGTGGTCAAAATAATTTAGATCAGTTTTCCTATAGAGTCAAAGATCAGGCATGAAAGAAATGTAAAGTTACAGTTCAGGGCAAAAGGAATGAAGAGGCTATTCAGAAACTGAGAGCAGGGCTACAAATAGATCTTTGACCAATACCAAATGAATCAGTATTTTTGAYCTGCTGTATGTTCACTTATGAGGAGAAGTGGAAAGAAAAATCTAAAYAGATTTGTCATTACTTCAGCTTGCCAATTTAAACATGATAATTGTATAGTAATTTATCACTGCCTTCAATTAAAAGTAAATCAAATTGCAGTGAATTTATATGTTTAAAACAAATGGGTCAGAATTCTCCATAAGGCAATACCTTTTCATTTGTTATTAGAGAAACAAACATCAATGGTAAAGTCATTAAATGAAGGTTACTTCAGTTCAAACTACTGAAAAAACGCGAACATTCRACACTAATACTACCATTTATATTTTTTTTCTACCAAATCATCATGCATTTTAAAGCATTTTTTGCTTGTATTKTATCACAATACTTTGAAAGTCTGGTGAGTCAGGGAACAAGGATTATATTTTCAACATCTTACCCTAACCCCACTTCTTGAGTTTTCTGGATGCAACATAGACTGCTGTTTATTTCTTTCTTCTTGAGTTGAATGTTTTACTTATATATTTATATACCATAGTTCTTAGACTCCTAGAGGGCACTACCCATATTAAAAAGTAGTCCAAATTAAATTATAAGAGTTAAGGAAGGAAGGAAAACACTATCAATGAACAGAGTCTGCTCTCTGTAACAACCTACATATTAGACTAGGTGAGGCTGACATCTTAGATAATAGTTATACATTGTGCATAAGCCTGGCATGAATTCTCTTTAAGTTCCATTTAGGAACACTAAAATTGAATGGCAGTCCTGACTTTACACTAAGCTATAGGAATAACAGTTCACTAGAAAAGATAGGAGTATAGCTTTATCACTAGTCCATTCTTGTTCTTTATTGTGATTGTGCACAAATCTACTGAAGACCATAACACAATGTCCAAATGTACGTATAGGTGTACATGCATATATACATATGTGCATATATATTTAAAGATGAGTCAGAGCATTTTTCTAGTCTTCCACTCTTCTATTTTTTTCAGCAACAGGAGAACCTCAACAAAGGAATCTCCTCAGTTTCAGTGCTTAAGAAATGATGGCAATTAGTCAATTGTTACATTTAGACCAATTGACTAAAACGAGTGCCCCAGATGGTATTTGTCTTTAATCAGTTATTAAAAGAAAGACACTTAAAATAGGACCCTAAAATAATTCAATTATACAATATTTTAAGTTAATAAAATAGATTCAGAATTTCCTTCCTGCATTCTCTCAGTTCATTTTTGCATAAGCATTCATAATCTCTTAGTTATTATTGTTACAATAYTACAGTATTTACTAAATGAATACTGCCTATGAACATTAACCAGAACAGGTATTAATCAAATAAAACACATTCCCTTTCCAAAAAGAAACTAAATGGTACCTTCCTTACCCTTCAACCAAAGATTTTGTCATATGCAGTGTGGAAGATGAAGACAGATGGAGGTACTAAGCGTTGCAAATGTAAATGTATTCAACATATATCATAAGTATCTGAAAAAAGACTGCAAGGTAAAAAGAGGTACCACAGCACTTTGGTGACCCTTCCACTGAGATGTCTGTTTTTAGTGTCACATCCTTATTAAGCTTATCTCTTCCCACATTCCTGCCCCAACATCACAAGACCTGCTGTAGATACATTATTTGTATGCATTCTGGAAAAGAAAATAGGCCTAGCCCTCTCAATTTTGACATCAGAATTTATTCAGCACTTCTGACAAATTTGGCTTTACTCTCGCTGTAATTCAATTCCCCATTTGTAATATACAAATAACGATGGCACTTCCTTTTTATGAGAGGGATAATGGAAATAAATCCATTGTTTGTTTGTGTAGCAATCAAGGCTTATAATAGTGAACATCATAAAAATGCTCATGAAGAAATTAATTCTGGATTCAGCGCTGGCCTGGTGTGTAATAAAGAAGGCTAGAAACCTCACCCTGGCTAWGGACAATACAAAAGAAAAAAAATGGCTACTCCTTCAATAAGTCTCATTTCTTATCCTTACTGAAAGAAGCAGGGTKCCCTGTGAAGAGAAGTTCTGATAGGTATGTCTTGTTCATAAATTCAGCGTAAAACCAGCAATTATTTCTTGCCTCAGGAATGAACTTTCAGAAAGTGATGCTGGAGAGGGGTAACTTTTCTTGCAATTTCATCTATATTCAAGCAACATCAAGGTAATTTCACATAACAAATTCCTGCTTTGCCAACAGCAGTACTTTCACTCATTTCCCTTCTTTCTTTTAATGTCATTGCAAGGTTTCTCTGAGCAGGTTTTAGAGGCCTTAAATTTGCTGTATTACAGAGATTCCCAAGACACAGTTTTTCACTTCAGAATGATGTATCACAGYTGCCTATGTGCAGAAGATTTTTTGAGCAGTGGGATAGGCTAATACAGGTAGATTTTCCCCAAAACAGTAACTATCTATAGGAACTGACATGGAGTTACGGGCTGTTCTAAACTCATTTTATATCTAATGCATGCCTGTAATGTTATAATTAAAGAGTCTTTTCGGGGTAATAATGCTTCCTGTCTAGATTTCAATAGAGAGTTACCTGAATCAGGGAACTTAAGGGACAAAACCTATAAAATCATGCACCTAAAATCTATAAAAGAAAACTGTACCTATAAAAGTAACCTTAAAACTGGCATTTCTAAACTATTGTCTACCAAGTCTGGCAACCTTAACATTCTTAACTAGCTGTTCCCATATGATTTTTTYTTGTCATTTTTTGTCTATTTTTCCCTATAGAAAAAAATAGAACAGAGCATTTTCCTAGCATATGGTAATACAGACTCCCTAAATTCCTAAAACTGGAAAGTAAGCATCCTGAACTAATAAAACAAATGTTTGTCTACATATATAAATGAAAAAGAGGAAAGAAGAGTGAAATGAGATGTGACTGCTTCTGAGCACAGGGATTTTTAGGCAATACATTCATTTTCTGTAGTTGTCAGAGAAGCAAATGTTCCAGAAATATAGGAGCTGAAAAATTATCCATCATCTCTCCTGGTGAAACAAGACCTAACTAGATGAATCAAGATGATTCAATGAAGTCATATTCAAAAGAGTGGGCAAGGTCATATTGGTTTTCATTTCCAGTAGCTGAATCAGGTAGCTTTTCATCTTTGCCTAACAAGATGGTAACAGTGTCAGAATCTGCCTATAGCAGTTTGCAGTCCCAGTGATTCAAACTGCAATATCATTGAGATGAGTTTAAATTTATCACTATGATTTATTGATCTGTTCCTATGAAAATGATGATTGGAAGTCTTGAATATCTGGAGGAAGCTGATCTACAGCACTTCTCCTTTTCCCTTCAGTTCAGGATAAACTCATATATAATGCAAGCAGGACAGGTCAAAATCTTGTGTATATAGTTTTTGCAGTAGAAGATGTTAATGAAATGAAAACATTCATGAGAAGTTACAATTCAAAGAACTTTCTATCTTCAAAATGGTTGGAATAAAACTTTTTGATGTCATCAGCATTCTCAGATTGTAATAGCTTGATTTTATTTCAAAACTTTTTTTTTTATTTTTTGCAAATGAATGTATTTTGTGGATTATTTAAGCATATGGAATTGAATCCTAAAAATAATTTTTTTATTTTTATTTTTTATTTTTCATTTTATATTTTAGCATGAACTCAACAGCTGTGGATAATAATCATTCTCTCTGGAAAAGCTAGACGCGGCATATGCTTAATAAGGTCTGCTGCAGTATCAAAGGTGATTTAAATAGAATCACCTGGTATCTGATAACCTCATGGGTGAGATAAGCTACTGTTAAACYTGCCACCAATATTCAGACTGAACTTTCTTTTTATGTCCTGTTTTCTGAACGAGTAATGGCAAGGGAAACACACTGGCATGCTCACTTCCTTCCAGATAACTTTTCCACAAGATTAAAGGATRTTTACCTAAAGGCAAATAAAGATGTCATTTCTGCAGTATCACCTAGAACAAGAGAATTCAAAGCTTGAAACTAATGCATACGCCTAAAATACAGGGAGTAAATGTAACTTTTTTAAAGAAAACACTTCTAGAAAAAAAAAAAAAAAGCAATATTATTTAGGCCAGATGCAAGCAGAGCATATGCAACCTACAAGATCACATTCTGGCTACAAAAGTCTATTTCTTTGTGGCTGATGATGAAGTTAATGCAAACTAGTCAAAGTTTGTGAAGACAGAATCTGGACTACTGCATTTCAAACAAACATAGTGCACTAAAACAACAAGCAAACAGCCTAATGTCTTAAAGTAGTATTTTCTGGTTAATCTTCCTTTTCCTCCTGGAAAACAAAAGAATTACTATTCTCAGTATATTGTGTTTTAAAAGCCAACGTACTCCCAGTTTTTCTTTATTATGTCAGCCCTTAATAAACTTCAGATGTCTAGAAACTTCAGAATACAAAGTACAATACTCTTCATTTGAAGTACCTGGAATACCCAGGAATTTTTGGAATACATAGCAACAGAACCCTGCTCATGAGAATTAGTCCAACATATTTCAGATTCTTACAGTATTCCCAGTACTAATGGAGACAGAAGAAATCCTGAATTTAATAATGATGAAAAGCTTTGCTTTTTCAAACTTTTGGACACTTCATGAAACTGGGTCATGTAACTTGGAAGATAAAAGTGTTGGTGATTAATTCTACTGCAACTGTTGGTTCCAGATTAATACGTTCATACTCACAAAGAAAAAAATGAGGACCATTGCTTTAGCACTTGTTAGTGCTGGTTAGCAGATACAATTTTGACATTTCCAGATTTAAAAATTCCCATCTCAATGTGAAAACATTTTCTATATCTTTAAATTATCACTGGAAAGAGAAAACTATTTCCCATCCAGCTCACTCTCAAACCTTCATGAGTAATCGCAAGAGGTTTGTCTCAGTATAAAGTAATGCTGAGCCAGAGTAACAGCTCCCATGCCATTTCTCATCTTTCCAGCTGCACAGATGGAGTAAAAGGACTTCCYTGTGGGCTTTTGGCAGCTAGCATAATCAGATCACCTAACGGCTGCTCTAATTTTTTATAAAAGACTGTTTTCTTCTGCTATGCATATCCTCACATTCCAAATTCCACTGATTATTTAACACATAATTTGTGAMTATCATTTCCACCTTTTCAATAATGTATATTAAATATTACAGCAATAAAGTGGGTAGCATCACCTCTAGTTATGACTATCTACTTTTCATTACAACATCCTATTTTTTCATTTATTTGGAGACAAAGGCAAAGAATTAGACAGAGGAACAGGGCAACAAAAGATGCATTTTTCCTAATTTAACAGCTGGAAGAAATGCAAAATAAATACACAGCATAAATCTATGGATTTCACAAGGGCTAGATCTGCAACTGACAAAAAGCACTGTGTTTCAAAGGGCTATGCTGATTTACGCTAGCTGAAAACTTGGCCTGGCTCAAAAGGTTGGATAATCAAAGATGTCAGCTGCTTTGGACTTAGAAGAGCTTTCACTCAACTCCCTCATCTGTATAGTCTCTTACTACTTGACAAATAATTATTGCAGACAGACTTTTCACTTTTTTTTCAGCTCATCTCCGAAGGAAGACATGTACCACTTCTTCTCATGCGCAAAAGGAACAGAAAACATTCTTTGCATCTGAAAAGAGACTAAACTGACTAAATGATGCCGGAATAAAAACATCTTTCTTTCATATCTGCTTTGTTTATGTTAGAGGGAAGCAATAAATTCCAATGAACACTAATGGCTCTATTCACTACTATATTAATCCAAGAAGCAGTTAGTATATTTTCCTTAATTTTATTGGAAATACATGTCATTGTAAAGGTGAAGTAACACATTCTTTTTTAAAATACTCTATCACCTGCCTTGTCTTTTTTAATGCGCCTAGTGTGTGTTTATACATATTATGAACTTTTGTTTTATTATGTATGTATAGAAACATCTGTATACGATGCTTTTGTGTCAGGCTGCCCACATGTGCAAATATATATATATAACCTATCTGCGTACACATGCTGCAATAGGCTCGCTGTGAGCACTGGTTCTTATCAGATAATTGCTGAAGTGTAAACTGCTTCACATGTCATATTTTAGCAGGTTGCCAAAGATATTTAACATGCTCCMAAACTGCCTATTTTCAGTTCCAGATTGTGATTCTATAATGCAACCGTTTTTATACTTAATGCTTTGTATTATGTGTTGCAAGTAAGTATTTAATTTGCACTTCAGTTAAAAGGCATTCATTGTACAGTAAGAACCAATTGACTGCTATGAGGACCCTTTTTATGATTTAATTTAATCCATTCATAAGAAAATCCAGTTGCTATAATAACATCCTCAAAATTGGATCAACAATACATGCAAAATTAATATATTATTGCCAATGAAATGTGGRTATCTACTGACGTGAAACAAGATATATAGAGAAAACTAGCTATCAGTTAGCATACTCCCTTAATGTCAGAAAGTATTTAAATTAATTTAGTTTTTCATTATTTAATTCAGATCAGGTTTACTTGCTTGGTTTAGTTATACAGTAACAAGATGGCTAAAGCCAATTTTAGCTTTACAGTGTAAGGAACAGAAACAAAGTTATACCCACATTATTTATGCATCACAACCCAGCATCACTAAATTCTGGTTTATATTACTATCTGCTAAAACAAAAACAAAAAAAGCAAATAAAAAAACAAATAGCATCTCACAGTTCATTTCAAAAATTGTAAGGCTTCTGTGGATTTGTGAAATAGTGAGTAAACTTTTAGAACAATCACCAGTACCATCTGTCCAGTTAGAGGTTTATYTTCAATGATACTGCACAGGAGTGTGATGAAAGTATTCAAAGGAAGGTAAGGGATGCTGAAAATGCAGTAAACTTTCTTCTCCAGTCTCCCCCAATCTCCTGGCTTCAACAACATGATGTAAATTTATGTGATAAATCATGATAGCCTGCATTTGCTGAAGTAGAAAGTTTTTGAAACAATACAAAGTTTGAGAGAATATTATTTTGTAAAACAACATTAACAAAACTGTAGGGTTTTTTTTATATTTTTCAGTATACCAGTTAAGAAGCTCCTAGGGCCTAGATGCCCCTGATGACAAAATAATTAGCTTGAAGCCCAGCAGAAGCTCAAAAACTCTGCTCACAAACATATATTTCCTTTTCCTGACACACAAAACTATTCTCCCAGACTGAAAATCTATTCCTGCACCACCTCTTCACTTTATTGTTTCTCAGATATCAACTCAAGCACGAAGGCTTCACAGGCTATGATAAAGGTTAACGTACACTACACTATTGTATACACACACGTACACTATTTCCTTTGCCAGTTCCCAAAACAAAATCCAAACCCAGAGTTTTCTAAACAGAAAGCACTATTTAGTGGTACAAGCAATGAGAGGTTACAGCCGAAAACTGATTTTCTCAACCTCCTTTCAGAAACCAATAAAAAAACAAAAGTGCAGATATAAAAGGTATATGTTTCTCCTTTTTAGATAAGAAATCAGCCACCACCTCTACATCAGTGTTAATGGCCAGGTAATTTAAAAGGCAAATTCACGAACAGAGTAAGGCAGTTACCATACTTACCATCCTTAGGTCAAGGACTGAATAATAGTTGGAAAAAAATGCATCTAAAATGCACACTTCATCAGAGGGTGACAGAAAGTTATACTGATAACTGCTTAATGTAATTGTCTTAGACCTTCAAAGCATAGCAAGATAACCAATAAGCAAGGACGTTTTTAGGCATATCTAGCAGCAGACAGCTACATATCAGCTGGATTGACACTACAGCAAGGTCCATAGCACGGGCCAGAAATGACAAATATCCATGACCTAGTAATAGTCTACATGTAGTGTATGAAATGCCAAAGTTAGCTTCCACACCTTTTATCTGACTTAACCAGCAAACCAGTCTGATATTTATACATTATTCTGATGCAACCAGAAGAACTTGTTCCCTGAAAAGAGATTGGACTAAAGTTATTGAAAATAGAACTTATGTAGCTCTCTAGTTATCAGTTTTGCAAAATCCAGTCATTTTCATGAAATGACTGTTAAAGTTCTCAAAAATTAAGTAAATTTTGAAATAAGAGCTAAGCAAAAAGCTCTGTTAAGACTGCAGGTGGGAAAATTATCTAATCCATTCAGGCTTTATTTTAATCGGAACCTTTAAATGCAGCTTTTGTTATTTCCTAGGGTTTCTTAAAAGGTGTTTTAATAAAAATTTCTTTTCTGTTCTGGATCTTTTCATCCCCCTTACATCTTACAGACATTATCAACCTAAGCTTATCTCAAAAATCTTCACTAATTCCCATGTTTATTTCTTACATAAGCCTCTATTTCCCATTTAGCATTTTTAATCACTGGTTCCACAGAGACAAGCTTTGAGAGTTTTTCCTTCCATTTGGGGTCAAATCAGGGCTACTTCTGTGAAATTCAATTAGAACTTTATAGCAGTTCTCTATAAATTTCATCACTTCAGAAACAAACAGTAAAATCTTGAAAGGGGCACTCAGTGACTGCCTGAAGGGCTTTATTAACACTTTGTCGGAAAAATGTGCTTGTTTTAGGTAGATCAATCAAAYCTACTTCAAATGACAAATGGTTCAATACTTCAAATGATTTAAGTTCCAAATAGTGTGGACCTAATACTTAGATGTTATTAAGAAAAAAAATAAAAAAAAAAGCACTATATTTCTATGTGAAAAAAAAAATCACACTTCTAGTTATTACCACAAAGTCATTACCTTATAAGATTTTACCTTTAACTTTAGGGAAAGGCCAGTTCTCAGAAAATTTCTTCTGTCACCTTGATCTAGGCCACCAGAATAAGCATTAAGGATTCACAAATGATTGCTTTTCCATTCTCAAGTCATCACTTCCCAAGGATATTCTTTCCAACCTGCAGAAACCACTGATCAAATTCACAAATATAAGGAATGTTTGCATTAAATGAATTTGCAGTAGTCTAATTACATCAATGTCATTAAAGATTAGGTCAACATTTCAGTCCCACATTGTATCTGCACAGAACATCTACATTGGGAAATTGCAATGATATTATTAATTACAGTAGCAGAAATTTCACCTGTACAGGTGTGCTGCTAAAAGGTAGGTCACCTGTAAATCAGGTAAATTAATTTGAATGGGCTTGCTGAGATTTAATTTCTACCAGCAGAAGAGAAAAATAGTCTAATAATATCTCAGGAATGCTTACACTGAACAGCTGTATTATTTAAGCCACTCAGGAAGATATGCAACTATTTTTTGATGGTGAGACACTTCAAGATATTTTTCTTGCAGATTGTCACTTGGAAAAAGATCTGAATGGAAAACTTTTAAAAAGGATTCAACAGTCTGGAAAAAAGTACTTCTGGTTAATTAAAAAAAAAAATAGTGATTCAAGGGGAATTTACAAAACAAAAAAGTGGTAAATGTGATGATTTTATCATTTGGGCTTAATTTCTTGCCCAGTGTCTGAATTAATTGGGTAACTTATGACAGCCAGATGAATTGCAAATCATAAACTGCTTCAGAAAACAAGACAAAAGGGCCTTAATAATTGTTAAGAAGACATTCACTTGGGATATTTTTTTTCTTGTGCATTAGAGGAAGGCAAATCTGAGTGCCTAACAACCCAACTAATCTGTAGAGCATCTAACATTTTGTCACTTCTTTACTTAATATACTTTATTAAACAATTGCAGGGAGAGAATTTTAAACTAATAGTTACTATATTAGGTTAAAATAGAAACCTGAAGGTTATTTCTTATTATGTACACAAAAACAAAAAAATCCAACAGAAAAAAATATACTCTGTATGCATATGACTCATTCTGTGAAAGACAATAACATCATTGCAACCTCCCACTCATTCACTCATTCTGTGAGAGATGAAGTTATAAATCATACCTATTCCAAATAAAACCAAAGGAGAATTGCAGTTTACACTTTCCACATCTAACCATAGGCTTTAGGTATTTATGCTCAACGTATTAGTGGATTCAACCAAAAATCACAGTTTGGTTTGGACACTTGATGAGTGAAAGTTGCACTGAAACTGTTAAATTAATACCAAAGGAGAAAAAAATCACTTTCAAAAAACTGTCAATTCCCATAGGGAAAATAATGTCAGAAAAATCCTGGACGGTTCTAACTTTTAAACCGTTTTATGCCAGTGTAATTCTCAGTTCCTCTTGTTTTCCTCTGGGATATGAAATCATGACCACATTACAGCAAATAGCAAGTCAATTTAAATCATGATTCATTAATTTCTGGCTCCATGTCAATGCTTCACATTTGCGTGAAGAGAGCTGGAGAGAGGGTAACTGTCCAACATCACCAATTTATAGTTAATATTTCCAGCAATATTCTAAAGACCTGCATTTCCCAATGCAGTATATTTTACTAGATAGCCTCAGGCCCACCCGTCTGAGAACATCCAAGCTGAAAAATAACTATAGGAGCTGAGAGCCTGCACTACTTAAAATCTCAGTACCTCAATGCTCTAGATTGAGTTCTGTCATAATTTTCTTACAAAAGAGCCATCTGATAGCATGCAAAATTAAAACATAAAAGTGTCCTGGGGCCACTTTTCATTTACACACTTTCCTCTTAGAATTGTCGAATTCCTTGTAGCAAGGAAATTTGCAAAGAAGTTTGTCCACACAGTTACTATATGAAATATCTAAAATTATTCCACAGAAATCTTCTAAAGTAAAAGAATACTAATCTTTACTGAATAGGGCACTAGGACCTTTCTCCTTATATATCTCTTCTTCAGCAGTATTCATCTTCTGTTTCTGTTGAAGTAATCTTTATTATTATTATTATTATTATTTGCATTAGTGTGCATTTTTATCACTGATTGCATTGAATCTGTATTCAGTTTCCTAAGTGTATACAATATGAATTGTTTACACAGTCACCATTCGGATTATCATAACACTTCTTCTTACCTTAATGTCATCATGAACATCACATCTGCTTTATAACCTGATGTTGATTTAATGACCTGACTTGCAGATGATAATAACGACTCTTATCTGCCAGCCACTTAATGTATTTGTTTTAAGAATAACTGAGACCTCAAGTGACTGTGCAAGCAAATTAGAATCACCACAAACAGTATACTGGTAAAAGATGATTGTAGGAGTTTGAAATTAATAGAAGTCTAAAGTCTAAAGGAGTCTAAAATTAATAGAAGTCTAAAGATTTGGAGTGGATACCAAATTATAGAAAGTATCCCCAAGTGGAGAAGCAGAGGATTAACATTCCTCAGGTTTTGTTGTTGGTGGGTTTTGTTTGTTTGTTTTAATTTATCTGCTTGTAAGATAACTGGAAATTCATAAAATATTCCAAAGCTTCTTATGCAATTGACAAAATCCTTGTTGAACACGTCCATTCCAGTAGTTTTCTGAAGGCAATGACCAGAATAGGAAAATATTTCTGAGGTTATGGCCAAGATAGCCAAACAGTCTGTCATGTTGGTGGAGGGGGATAGAAATTGTCTTGACCCCAGACCCCACCACTTTCATAGTGTTGTCATTTAGTAGATTGCCAGGCATGGATTTTTAACTGCCTTCTGTTCAGCTCCATCCCCTGCTATAAAACAACCTCGACCAATTTTCCAAAACTACCTTGAGCAACAGCAACATTTGACATTCCCCAGTACCCCAGCAAGAATTCAAATCTTTCTGAAATAGACAACTATGGAAGAAGAAAACAAACACTTATCCATGAGTCAAGAAACTAAAATGAACATGTACAGGCTGTGCTCTGTAGACCCTTCAGGTATATATATGACAGAATCCTGCTGGATATAAATGCCTTATTTCCCAGATTTTTTGCCTATTAAGATTCAGCCACCTCATAGTAATTTTTAAGTGCAGATCTGCAAACTTCATGAGACCAGAAGTAATTCTAACAATGTCAGAGAGACTTACAAGCTTAAAATTAGTGAATGAATAAGATCAAAACTCACTGTTCAAAGAGCATTCAGATGACAGTATAAGAAATACATACTCCCATGATTAAGTTGTAACCAGAATGTCTTACTGTATCATTTTATGTAGGAAAATACGTATTTGCAAAATACAAAAAAAAACAGAGATYGAATAAAACAAAATATGTTTTAAATATATTTCCATCTCTGTTAAACTAGATACATTGTCTAAGTTGTAGCTGTGCATAGGATCAAATCTTATAGTATATTCCTCGCATGTTATGATAGGTAAAGACTGACCAGCATGCACATATGAAAAAGCAAACATTTCCCTCTGTCTCCCTCAGTCACAGTGAAATCTGAGAAGTGAGTCTCCTTCTGATGCAGGTATTACGAATGAAAGCACCTACCCCAAGGGAAAAGCTGTTAGGTCACAATATAAAATCTTTGAATGAATAAAAATAAAAGTGATGATATTCAGGTAGACCTCCTATGATTGCTGAGCAATACAAATGGGAACCAAGCTTCTATTATAATTAATACAATATTTGTATGTGGCCCTAGCTGGAATCAGAATGAAGGAACCTATCTTTGGCRTGAATTCACTACTGAAGCAGAACAGAATCCTGCCATTCTAGACTGAATAGCATAGTACAGCAAACTATCAGGGTGAGATTACCTAGTTGAAAATACGTGATTAAATAGTACAGAATACAGCTATACTAGCTGGCATCTGTCCAGAGAAAAAACAGTTACTGCACTTTCTTGTAAGTGTACCCTAGGATCTTTAATGACCTAAAGTGGCTTTGTCCTTGGTACTGTCTCAGAAATATCCTTTTTAGTGTTATTTTAGAGCTCTGAACCCTAGATTCCTCATTTCAATAAAGAAAAGGAAAATTAAAAGGGCAAAATATCAATAGTATGTATTGTTTAGTATAAAGAATCCCCCAAAGCTCAAGAAACATGTCTTTTTAATGAGAAACGACAGTTTGTGGCCAGCTGTTCCACATCGTTATGAACACGTCAGCTCCAGCAAGATGTACAAATGGGGACTATAAACACAGTACATATTGAAAGTAAGGCCTGCATGGATAATCATATCTATTTATATAAATGGCACTGAGAACAGGCAGACTGAGCTCGTATAGTGATTGTCAATTTAGAGCAAAATATAGTATTTTTCTTTACCCTCTCAATAAGAAATTAAATGTAACATTAGATGTAACATTTGATGTAACATGGGTCCAATAAGTGAGCCCCCAAATGTGAGCCCCCAATTAAAAAGTGAATTGAAATACAGAGTGGAAACATTGTACTGCATATGAATATGAGGGCCACTCTTTTACACATCAAATTATCCACACAATATCACTCATTGAACTTATTTTCAAAATAGAGCATAGGTGAAGATTTATGTAAATTTTATGAAGATTATTATGAAAAACACCTTGAAAGAGCTATGGCTGTTGCAATTCACAACCCATATTTTTATTCCTTATTAAGACCAATGTCCATCAGCCAGAGCTGATGAAGTGGAGTTCAGTAGCTATTTCAAATTTTTCTGTCCTGTGATTAAAGAGTAACTACTGAAGAAAAGCCCTAGTCTAACATTAAATACTAGAAATTTCTGTATAGCAGAGAAAAAGAAGAAATATTGAGACACTTATCCACGAGTTTTTGGATAGTAATTTGCTCTGCTGTGTTTATTTTAAATATGTCTGTAATAAACTGAGAAAAGATCAAATTCACTGTCTAAGCTACTTTTCCATAGAGGTGCATTAATGCAAATTAGATAGAATGACTTTTCCCAGTTATAATTGGGCTGAAATGAGGTGGAAGGAACAGAAAGACAATTAACTTTAAAGGTTTTCTTTCTTTTTTTTTTTTTTTTTTTTTTTTTTCTTTTTATCTCCAGCAGTTTGGAGTAGGTTTAGTGCCTGATTGTAGTTGGCTGTCAGTGCTGCCAAGCAAAAAGACCTTCAAGGGGCTTTGTTTATCGCATTTTTCAATTAACCTCTGTGTTTTAACTTCATCATACTGCCTGTGCCAATTCACACCAGAGAACAAATAAAAATCCCCATTTCCTGTCATTATTTCTTTATTTCATAAAATCAAGGAGTTTGGGTTTTTTTTTTCCTTCTCTCTTCGTTAATATAAAAAGGAAATGTATGCAAATTTCAGATTACAAGATACCACCACAACTAGCAAAGAGTTTAACATAAAGTACATTTCTACATTAACCTTTCTTTTTTTCCTTTCCTTTTCTGCAAATGAAGTGAAAAAATATTTTCCATGTGAAGTAGATTCACAAGGTTCAGTATTGTAATRTCCAACTTTCAGGAATCCAGTCATGAAGAGAAAATCATAATTTCATAATGTGAAATCCTTTTGTGCATAAGAAACACTAGATGCCCAAGAATGGGGTTCATAGTAGCCATAACACTAAGCAACCCTAGATAAATAAGTTAGCCAAGATCACGAATTACTGAAATTTCATAGCTACAGCAGATCTGGATATGTTTAACCAGACAAAGAAATCCTCCTCTCCCTTGTCCTCTTCTTTACCATTTCTCCTCGAACTAGTAATGGCCATCTGGATATAGAATAGAAAGGAATGTCATTGGGTGCCCAAAATTAAGCAGTTTACATTGCATATGTAATAATTGCATATGGAATAAACTGATTCTAACAAATATTACTAGCTTGGGTTCCACGAATAGGCATGTATATAATGAATTCACAGATTTTTGCAAACACATGTTAAATACATGTTTTTAGTACATAATTTAGTACTAGTACATAATGCTACCTGCATTAGCTGGGGCTCACATCATCTGATGTTTGAGATCTGGTTGCCTACATGGAAGTTAATATCCCACAGCTCCCTTTCAAGTCGGTGGAAAGTAATGGGTACTTTCATGATTTGATCCATTCGACTTTTAGACAGCTGCTTTAGGATTAGATAATTCACACTTCAGCCTGTATTCACTATCTAGATCTCCACTGACTATGAATAGAGTATAAACACTACCCTTGATGAGTCCCATCCAGCTCTGCTCCAGATTCAGATTCTCTGCTCCCTGTACTTCAACTAGCGGGTCACTGACTAACCATAGGAATTCAATGACTATTAAGAAGGCCAAAAGACATAGAGGTAATGAATAAAGTTTAGAGGAGAAGAACTGGCATGAATATTTGAAGTGAGATTGCAGAGATTATGCTGAACTGCAGTACACTGATTTTTTTAATCATTACTAAAAACTTGCTCAGTTTTGACAGGCTAATAAAGCGTTAATTCTCAGTTCCTTTTTTCTTTTTCAAAGCCACAAGTAGGTGAATTCTCAGCTATCCACTAGTAATAAATCACTAAAACTGCTGTGGGTTTTCACTGCATGATCAGGCATATGACAACTTGTGAAGCAGGAACTTAGCATGAGTGATACTGAGAAAGCCTGTTGTCCAAAGTTTAATGTAAATAGCAACCAAACAAAATCATCTGCTGAGAATGAGCATGTTTGAAGTGGATTAGTATCAGACTAATCAATTCACAAATATTTATGCTATCTCCAAAACCAGAACAGAACATGCCTTGTTGCACAGGCCTTAGAGTGCCTGGCAAATATTAGGATCTGAGCTAGAAGGCACTCAAGTTCTGACTCAAAATTATAACAGTTTGAAGAAAAGCAGGCATAGGTTCTAATTTGCCATAGTATGCAATGTAAGAATACACATCACAAGGCTGGCAGTCAAAGCTTACTGGTTTGGGTGAAGTCCTGTACTAAAGCAAATATTYCACTTTGAGAACCCAAATATCTCACTTTGAGAACCCAAATATCTCTAAAACATACCATGCATCAGCTCAGCCTGAACTCCACGATGTATCATGCTTGCAAACTTTTTATGCACCCTGCTTCTAGATAGAGCTGTATGTCCACCACTTTCCACAGCAGAAGAGATGAAAAAACCGTTACTTCAATCTTACAGGCAAATAGGATAAGTCTCCCTTCTAAAACTATGCAATCAGTTGCACTAGAACCAGAATTAGAAGCTCTAGAAACAATCTGAAAGTTATAATCTTCACAGCACACACGTTCTTGTAAAAGATTTGGTAAAGAGATACATATTCCTCCTGGTGTCACATCGGTTTGCATTTTCCTTGAATACAGTAAGCCCAAAGTCCTTGAAAAATTTCATAGGACAGTTATCAGCTAGAGGTAAAAAATCCATAATTTCTACTTTGTAATCAAATATCAACTTGATTGGAAAAAAAAGTACCACACCCAGCAGGTCGACAAGAAAAGCCACTACCTGTGAACTGGTCAACAAATAGGATGGGGAAAAAAAAAAAAAAAAAAAAAAAAAGAATGAGGAGACAGGAAATTCTCACATGCAACGAGGAATTTATATCAAAGTTGAGAAACATGGATGAGTAGATTAATTCAAGTATCTCAACAATACTAACATAAAAAGGAGAAAATATGAAACAGAAATCAATAAAAAGTAGAACTGCTTTTGTCACAGCAGTGCTTGCAAAACTCAGCAGCACCTGAAAAGACAAGAATATCTCAAGTGCATCCAAGATAAAATTTCTTAGAACTATGTACTCCATCTGTATAAATTGAAACATGAGTTTTGGTACCATGAAAAGAATGACACAGTCAGGTCTTTACATTCAAATTTCTCCAAATAAATCTAAGAATAACTTACACTGTTCATAGGACTAACAACTCTATTAAATAGAGTGGATATTACTGCAATAATTGGGTCCCATGAGCCAGTGCAAGCATTTGTGAAAAAAAAGAAAGCAGCTGTGATGGCTTGTTCATGTGAGAAGGGCAACAGGCCTGGCAAACATAACACGTCAGGGAGCAGTCCAAAACAGGAGTAAAAGAGACTCCCAATGGCCATCCAAAGAAGCTGGCAAAAGTACTGCACATTTGTACAGTAAAAGTCAATCAGACAGTTTCTCCAAACTACTAAAGACTATCTCAAGGCATAAACAATACTTGAAGATAAATCTATGATCCAATTATTCACAGGAAAAAAGTTCCCTGAAGCTTAAATACTTGCACATCTGAACACATACTTCTTCCATGAATATTAGTGGTTAACAGCCAACTATTTTGCCCTTGAGTCAGAGCCGAACAGTATATTGTATATGTCCTCAGTTTACTGAGTCAGTATTTTGCTAAACCAGGAAGTTTTGCTGCTCTCCTCACAGTTTGTGCAGCAGTTACTCTGCAACACAYGGGTTCAAAGATGAGCCAATCAGTCATCTGTTCTGACAGAGAGGCTGAGAAGTTCTTCAAAAATGACACTGTTAAAATACAGTTTGTTTGGATATTTCCCATCAATTGATTTAATAAAAAATAAATAAAAATGTTCTTCCCTGAAAAAATTCAAGCAAAAATAGAGCAAAAAGGATTGAAAATCAGTTAGCAGAAGATAAATTTCACTCCCACAGTGTTCCTGTTATTACCTTCAAAAGTTCCCAATTAAGGATTGCAGAGTATCTCTGCAATCTCTACGTACTTGAGTTCAGCAACGCCAGTTTCGACACCATCTGCCATGATATCCTCATACGGAAGCTCTGGGAGAGTGGTCTGGACGAGTGCACAGTGAGGTGGATCAAGAACTGGCKGGATAGCAGAGCTCAGAGGGTGGTAATAAATGGGGCCGAGTCCAGTTGGAGGCCTGTGGCCAGTGGTGTCCMCCAGGGGTCAGTGCTGGGCCCAGTGCTGTTCAACTTTTTCATCAACGACCTGGATGAAAGCACTGAGTGCACCTTGAGCAAGTTTGCAGATGATACTAAGTTGGGTGGAGTGGCCTACACTCCAGAAGGCTGTGCTGCCATCCAGAGGGAGATGGACACGCTGGTGAGTTGGACAGAGAGGAACCTCATGAGATTCAATAAGGACAAGTGCAGGGTCCTGCACCTGGGAAGGAATAACCTCAGGCATCAGTACAGATTAGGGGTCAACCTGCTGGAAAGCAGCTCCACGGAGAGGGACCTGGGAGTCCTGATTGACACTAAGTTAACCATGAGTCAGCAGTGTGCCCTCGTGGCCAAGAAGGCCAATGGGATCCTGGCCTGCATCAGGAGGAGTGTTGCCAGCAGGTCAAGGGAGGTGATTCTGCCCCTCTCCTCAGCTCTGGTGAGGCCGCACCTGGAGTACTGTGTGCAGTATAAGAGGGACGTGGAACTCCTAGAGAGGGTCCAGCAGAGAGTAACAAAGATGATTAATGGACTGGAGCATCTCTCGTATGAGGAGAGACTGAGTGAGTTGGGCCTGTTTAGCTTGGAGAAGAGAAGGCTGAGAGGGGATCTGATTAACATGTCTAAATTCATGAAGGGGGAATGTAGGGAGGAAGGGGCCAAGCTCTTCTCATTGGTGGCAAGTGATAGGACAAGGGAAAATGGGTATAAGTTGAAACACAGGAGGTTCCATCTCCAGGTGAGGAGGAACTTCTTGACAGTGAGGGTGACAGAACCCTGGAACAGGCTGCCCAGGGAGGTTGTGGAGTCTCCTTCTCTGGAGATCTTCAAAACTCGCCTGGACACCACCCTGTGCCACATGCTCTAGGTGTGCCAGTTTAAGCGGGAAGGTTGGACTAGATGATCTCTAGAAGTCCCTTCCAACCTTGAACATTCTGTGATTCTGTGATTCTGTGAGTATCCTACCTCTCAAAAGCTCAAAACAGCTAACTCTTAATCATGTGTGCTGTTCCAGACTCACAGAGAATATAAATGAAGTATAAGAAGCTAAATGATGAACAAAATAAAGACGATACCTCACAAAGTCAGTCTTAGGAGAAGGTGTGGGACAATTGCCCTGCAGAATAAAAAATTGCAATGAATTAAGAATATTTTTGTTTGGTTTTTTTTTTTTTTTTTTTTTTTTTTTAAAAATTTTTAATGTTTGGTTTTTTTTTCTTATAAATCTGAGTAGAAATCTTGAGAGGAAACCGTGTTTATGTCCTTAGCACAGAGCCCAAGGAGCTCAATGTGCACCAAAACCAAAGAAATGATGGTTAAATATGTCCTAAAATAATGAGAATGAAGTCTTTTTTTTTTTTTTTTCTCAGCACTGAATTTTGACAGTCTTTAGGAATTTGAAGAACTTAAAATGTCATGAAAGGCAGGATTTTTTTTAACTATTAAGAATAATGAAGAAATAATTTTAAAAGAAAAGTTTAACTTCAGACACTTTTAATTAAACATTTTAAGGTATTCACTCTGTCATTATAAATATTGACTGTATAAAAACTAATTGCATAAAGAATATAATTGTGTTAGAATGGCAATTACAATTATATTAGCTGTATAAAATATAAATACTAATCGTATTTTTTTAAGTGTGACTTGAAAAAGATAGGAAACTAGCACTCTAATTGTCAGGAACTTTACTTTTTTCAAACCCTGTGAAAATAAAAAGATAGCCAGACTTGCATGAACCATATCTATTTTTAAAATCTTGAGTGATAGTGAATGTGGGCTTTTTTTTTTTTTTTTTGGTTTAATGTAGTTTTAATCATTTAAAAGGAATAGTTTTCACCCAAACCTGCCTTCGTAATTCTACATCCACATATGGTTGATTGCAACAAATGTTTGAACATAATTCTGATAAATTATTTTAGTGTTGATTTAAATACTCAGAGTATATCATGCCAAATTATTCACCTAGTTCATAATGGAATAATGAATAATTCCGCTCAAATCAATAAAATTAACAATGTAACCCAACTGGGAATCTGGACAATGGCATTCCCAGAGTCATTTTGAATGATTTTATTAGTAAACAAAATATTACCCAACCTGTTTTTCCTTTTCTTCTGTTAGTGTAGCATCATCTTTGTGTAGTAAATTGTATAAATGCAAAAAGTTTATTTTGCAGCATCCTGTTTCTGTGATGACTATGAGGCTAGGAAATATTTTTAAGGTTTCCCTAGCATGTTCATGCATTCATCTGCTAACTTACCAGCCAATCCTTCTCAGTCAGGTGATGCTTCATAGGGCTTTCAGCAAGCTACCACCACTAGAACAATTCAACTATATGGCCTTCTCTCTGTATTTCAATAAAGAATATGACAAGTGTGCATGAGCTTGGCTAAATGAGTTACCCTATGGGTCTGTCATCTCATTATCTGGACATCCCCTGTGGCCTTCAGGCACAAGCTGGAGAATAGAATGGACTTACAAATGTAGTGGAGTAGCTGATCTTTTCAGGCACAGTAAATACAAGTTTCAATAAGCACTGRATCAAAGATGTTTGCATATGAGCTGCAATGTATATTCAGCATGATGAGAAGGAAAAGTAGCAGTGCTTTCATATTGGACAGACACCACTAATTTAATACGCCATGATATTTTTATCCACAAATGAGAGCTGTAATCTGCTCTCATTGAAGTTCCCTCTGGTTTATAGCAGGTTACTGAGAGCAGCACTTGGCAAAGGGACTAAAGCTAGTTGCATAGTAATGATATTACAGTTTCCTAATCTGCTCCTGCTCTGTATGAATTACTGTGCTCTGACAAAGAGTATTTTGGATCCATATAAATCATTAAAAGAACACCTCCGTCGACTATCATTTTCCACATAACCACGTAAGTAGTATGGTAAACTATTTATGACCCCACAGACTCCTGGCATGGATAATGCTTAGAGGATTCCTCAGTACCTCAGCAACAGGTCTGACTGTCTAATAGGAAAGCAGACAATCCTATGTAATGGATGTTGATTCTGCCATTTCAGAACAAGCTTTCATAGCTTTAGAGGATTCTACATTGCCAGACTGTTGCCAGTTTCTCCAGAAACATAACTATCTCATGATTCAATCCTATTCAACAACAATTAGACCTTTTGTGCCTGATCTGCACTGCCATAAGTATCTGAAGAACATTTCAGACCATGTTGTGGAAGAATAAGGACATGGATTTACAAGGTACTAAGTTCCTTTTAACCTTCAATGGGCATTTCATGCTCAACAGTTAAAATCTATGAAATACAGATTTCCTCTAGAGATCATCTCCTGTTCAAGCAGCTAGAGCACATGGCACAAGATGGCATCCAGGCAGGTTTGGAAGATCTCCAGAGAAGGAGACTCCACARCCTCTCTGGGCAGCCTGTTCACAGGCTCGGTCACCCTTGCAGTAAAGAAGTCCTTCCTCACATGGAGATGGAACTTCCTGTTTTTCAACTTACACCCATTGCCCCTTGTCCTATCACTAGCCACCACAAAGAAGAGTTTGGCCCCATCTCCCTGTATTCATCCTTCCTGTATTTATACATATTAATCAGATCCCCTCTCAGCCTCTTCTCCAGGCTAAAAATGCCCAGCTCGCATAGTCTTTCCTAATATGAGAGATGGTCCAGTCATAGAATCATACAATCATAGAATGCCTAAGATTGGAAGGGACCTCAGAAGTCATCTAGTCCAACACCCCTGCTCACGCAGGGTCACCTAGAGCACGTGGCACAGGGCTGCATCCAAGCGGGTTTTAAACATCTCCAAAGGAGACTCCACAACCTCTTTGGGCAGCCTGTTCCTGGGCTCTGTCACCCTCACTGTCAAGAAGTGTTTCCTTAAGTTCCTGTGGAACTTCCGATGCTTCAGTTTGAAGCCATTTCCTCTAGTCCTATCCCTGCCCACCACTGAAAAGAGGCCAGCCCCCTCCTCTTCACTGCCTCCCTTGAGGTATTTATACACACTGATCAGGTCCCCACTCAGCCTTCTCTTCTCCAGAAGAGGCCCAGCTTCCTCAGCCTTTGCTCATAGAGCAGATGTTCCAGGCCCCTGATCACCCTCGTAGCCCTGCGCTGGACTCTCTCCAGCAGCTCCACATCCCTCTTGTACTGGGGAGCCCAGAACTGGACACAGTACTCCAAATGTGGCCTCACCAGGGCTATGTATAGGGGGACGATCACCTCCCTCGACCTGCTGGAGATGCTCTTCTTAATGCACCCCAGGATCCCGTTGGCCTTCTTGGCCACCAGGGCACACTGCTACCTCATGGTCATCTTGTCATCCACCATGATGCCGAGGTCCCTCTCTGTGGGGTTGCTCTCCAGCAGGTCCACCCCTAATCTGTACTGCTATCCAGGGTTATTCCTCCCCAAGTGCAGGACCCTGCACTTGCCCTTGTTTAACTTTATGAGGTTTCTCACCACCCAGTCSTCCAGTCTGTCCAGGTCCCTCTGGATGGCAGCACAGCCCTCAGGGCTATCAGCTATTCCTCCCAGTTTGGTATTGTCGGCAAACTTGCTGAGGGAGCACTCCAGCCCTTCATCCAGGTTGTTAATGAATAAGTTGAACAGGACCGGACCGAGGTCCGACCCGTGGGGGACACCGCTAACTACAGGCCTCCAACTGGACTCCACGCCACTGACTATCCCTATCTGCACCCTGCCACTGAGCCAATTCCTAATCCACCTCCCCACTCATCTATCCCACACCATTGGAGCTTGCCCAGGAGGATTCTGTGAGGGACAGTGTCAAAAGCCTTGTCAAAGTCCAGATAGATGACATCCACCGCTCTGCCCTCATCTATCCAGCTAGTCAGTCCTTCATAGAAGGCGATCAGGTTAGTCAAGCATGATTTCTCCTTGGTGAATCCATGCTGGCTACTCCTGAGCACCTTCTTCTCCTCCATATGTCTGGAGACAGGAGACAGGATGAGCTGTTCCATCACTTTTCCATTAATCATCCATTAATCATCTTCATTGCTCTACGCTAGACTCTCTCCAGGAACTCCACCTCCCTCTTGTACTGGGGAGCCCAGAACTGCACACAGTATTCTAGGTGCGGCCTCACGAGAGCTGAGGAGAGGGGCAGAATCACCTCCCTTGACCTGCTGGCAACTCTCCTCCACATGCAGGCCAGGATCCCATTGGCCTTCTTGGCCACGAGGGCACACTGCTCACTCATGGTTAACTTGTCATCCAGGACTCCCAGATCCCTCTCCACGGAGCTGCTTTCCAGCAAGTCATCCCCTATTCTGTACTGGTACATGGGTTTATTCCTCCCCAAGTGCAGGACCCTGCACTTGTCATTATTGAACCTCATGAGGTTCCTCTCTGTTCAACGCTCCAGCCTGTCCATCTCCCTCTGGATGGCAGCACAGCCCTCTGGAATGTTGACCACTCCAGCTTGGTATCATCTGCAGACTTGCTCAAGGTGCACTCTGCGCCTTCGTGCACCTTCGTGCACGATGATGAATAAATTGATGAATAAAKTGACAGTGCTGGTCCCAGCACTGACCCCTGGTGGACACCACTGACCACAGGCCTCCAACTAGGCTCATCCCCATTTATCACGACCCTAACATTTCATTAACACATACATTAACAGTTTCCAAAAGTCCGAGACCCAACAGCAAGCACCCACATCACATTTTCTCATAACCATCTTGCATACAAGCCACATACAGTCCACTCCTTCCAGTGTGGGAGAAGATCACTGGATGTAGCCATCAAATCCAAAACGCCTGACAAGCAAAATACAGCTTCAATTAAACAAGGAAGTAAGTAATGAAAAACAAAGCCTACAGATTCCATTGTTTGCCTCTATTACCTAGGCACATCTCTACACCAAATGTATTTTCATGTAAAATGTTCATGGATTTCCCAGGAACTTTACAAAGCTGAAAATCATTTCCTCACTTTCAGTGAGATGAGCACACCGATGCAGTCTTTAGAACTCATCACTCCTCATGCATCTCTGCTATGGCTAAAAGAGAAGAAAATCAAAAATGAAGGATTCTGCTAGGCTGATATGTATTTTTATGAAGTGAGGCTGCTCCCAATCACCTTGCTGAGTTAAAGATTTGCTGAACTTGTTCCAGTAACTGGGAATGCTATTTGATAGGAAATTTTCCCATCATTACCAATTTATGAGAGTCCACCAACTGATCCTTCAGTTAAATACTAGAAAACTGCAGAAGTGCTACTGATAGAATCTACATTTTTCCATCTCTGTAGAAGGAAACATATTTGTCAGGCATAAACCACAAGAAGAGGACAGATCAACAAGAAGAAGTTAGAAAAGCCATCAGTATACACTCTCAGAGGCCCTTGAGCTACTGTTATTTCTGACAACATGAGAGCAGTCAGGTGCCAAGGCTCCACAGGACTAGTGGCATCTTGGCTATACTCCATCTGGCTCCAAGCAAAAAGGCACTGAGATCCAAACATCTGTATATCTAAAAATGAAACAAAGCATTTGTTAATACCCATGATAGTTCCAGCATTAAAATAGATATTAACTTCTAAATAAGTCAATGAAAGCTAAACACATAAGCTAAAGACCAAAAATTGGTTTGTATAAGTTCCAGCTAATAAGGCATACCAAAGTCAAACAGCTGGACTAGAAGAAAGGACTTTCCCAGATCTTCTTCCTCCCTCAAAAGTGAGTCTGGGAGATCATCTTCTGTGCATTATGGGCTCAAGCTACTTTGCCAAAGAAAATCTAAAACCATATTGTAGGTATTCCTCAGAAAGAATTTTAAATATTTAGCACCATCCCAAAAATTCCAGAAATGAAAGTAACTTTATTTCTTTAGAGCAATAATGGACTTTTTTTCCCATTCTAACAAAGGAGGAAAAGGCAAGACATAAGAGGAAGACAAAGCTCAACAGAAACYGATCTTTGCTGTGTGAACTGTTGTCCACCACTTTGGCTACAAARCCATGAGATAAAAGCTTTTGAGACTTCCCTACCTAATTTAGTTATAAACTTTTTTATATACATAAGAGGACTAATAATGGTGTTGGTTGTAGTGGTATACCATACTTCAATTCTGATAATCATAAGAGGCCTTTAATGGGGCTAAGCCAAAATGCAGCAAACATGTGCCTGGCTCGTACAACTTGAACTCCCAGATTTGTACCTTTGATGTAGTCACATAAATCTTTATTTTGTTTCACTGTTAAGTCTGTATGGTGTTAGGGTAAGGAAATCAGTGTGAAATTATTAAAACTGAAGGTGCACTATCTCCATAGAGTTAATTGCATACAAATGAAACAATCTGTTCAGGCTCTGACAGACCAAAATCCAAGGGGATATTTATGAAAAACAGAAACAGGAGACTGTTTTCTGTCAAGCTTAAGAAAAGAGCAATATAAAATCTGTGTGCCAATTTTTAGAAAGGGGATCTTTCTACCAACACTAGCTTCTCCTGAAAAAAACATAACAGTCAATGATGAGACAACTCATGGATGCACTAAATTCCCTCCAGCATCATAGGTTAGAGTTGTGCTCGTACATCTCTGTAACAGAAACAAAATAAAAAGGCTAGGAAAAAGGAAAGGCAGCAAAAGGGGACCCAAAGAAACAAAAGAATCACTAGAGCCAAACTTTGGGTCAAAAAGCAAAGACGGATTCCTGTTAGAATTTTCACATTTTCAGATGAACAGAACTTGTACATCTTTATGTAAGTAAACAAGACTGACTCAAAAGCTTCATCATTAATTTATTCTCCTAATGGAAATGAACTATCATAAGGTCCTAAACTTTAGTTAACCATCACAAGATGACAGAATAGCTGAACAGTAGCATTATTGTTGCTGTTTGTATTATTCCTGTACTAGCCAGTCACAATTGTGATTCATTAGTGCTGTGTATGGTAAAGATAGGTGATGAAAAAGACCGTTTCTGTTCCCAAGAGATTAGCATCTAAATTATTTCCAATCTACTGAAGGTTCACTCTAAATGAACCTGTCTGAGACTGTGAAAATGCTTTCCAAACTTCATTTACAATCCATTTCCTCATCAGCAAATATCCCAACAATCAGTGTTCCCACATCAGCAGTCTCAGGGTCATGTACTACCAGAAATTTTAGTAATCTGATTCGCAGTATTTCTTATTTATACTCAGTRAGATTACAGTGAGCATCCAAAGGGAAGGATGTACTTAATAGCAGACTCACTCAGGCTTACAGTCACACACATTAAATTAAGGAAGAACAAAGCAGAGGTATATCTGGGATAGTTTATTTTATTCACAGTGATAGTGCTCAACACAAATTCTGTCAATTCTACCCTCTCATCCAATGTCCTTCCATTAAAAAATCACTTCTTTCCAAAATGGGAGTGACTCCATTCTAAGGTCAAATCAGTCAGGCTCTTTCTCATTTCATGAGCAAAGATGAGAGCACTTCATGTCCTCAAATCAGGACAATGTCCTTTTTCCCTTTGAGCACCTCATGTTAGGGATTACAAATGGACAACAGAATAATTAAAAGTAATCTGCAGCTTCCTTACATTCCTCCCTTTCACTTCCCTCCATGTGCAGAAGTGCTGCCTGAAACCCCTTAACCCTTAACAACATGGATTTCTCCATGCAGTCTAACACAGGGCAASACTAAGTGCTAGATGAAGAGGGCCTTTTAGCGACCATGCAATAAATTATGCTTGTCCCAGAAGTACTGGTTTGTTCCTGATATCCATGGTGCAGAGGAATGAGAGATGCTTAAAACCGGTTCAAATAAATAGATCAGTTGATAAGCTATCAAACTACTGTGATCCCTACAACTTGCTGTGTAATAACCTTCTCAATTATGGTTCAGAAAAATATATTCATACTATCCTTCATTTGAAAATCCAACATTTTTTTTTCACACCCATGTGTACATTTGCTTTTGCAAATGTTCAACTGCAATTTAAGTGCAAAAAAAAAAAAAAAAACCTTGTGTCAGTAAAGATCCACTAGCAGTCATTTGCCAAAAACAAATAAAAGCAAGAAAACAGTGAAAATGGGGAGCCAAAGGAACAGTGAGACCTTAAGAAAATACTTTCACGTCCTCATCTTTTATATACATTATTTTACTGTATAGCATCTTGTAGAAAAAAGAAGCAAATATGATAAGATATTTTGGTTGTTATTATTATACAATTATAGTCACATCAAGAATGAGCTCCAACTGAAGTGAGAGTCATACAGTTTCTGAGAGAGGCAGTGCATAAGTCATGCAATGCAAAGCCATTCCACAAACTGGGAAAAATTGAAATATAGATGGCATTGAAGAACTTATTAATATTATTCTTAGTCATTCACTGGATATCTAGAGACAAAGGTGACAGATATTTCCTTTCTGAGAAATATATACAACTCAAAGCTGCAGTATTCACAGTGTTAATACTTGTTTCTTGAAGAAAAATAGTCTCTATAAGAAAAAAAATTGATTAGAACACTTTAATCCTAATCCCTTTTCTCTGATCTTGGCAGAGGATTTATAGCAAGTAACTATATTTAAATAACTACCCAGAATTAATCCTTTTGGTTGCTCAAGGCATGAAGGGAAAGCAGTCAGAAACAAAGAATTCAGAAAAGTGTTGCAGCTGTTTCATAGAATTCACTATTTATAATTGAAAAGATTTCCTTTTTCTTTTTTTCTTTTTTTTTTCTGTGTGGTATAAGAGCAACCTTCAACATCCTTTCTTGTCTTTTCTTCTTAACAATAGCAAATTTCAAGGGAGAGACACAATAGATATAAAAATTTTTCAGCATGAAGTTAAGTGTTCCTGACAGTTTACAGTGTGCAATATAATGCAGCGAAAAAGAAGATTCTTTTTTCTATATAGTTTGCATTGATTTAACAAAGCTAGGAAAAATCCTTTTACAATTCTTTTCTCAGCAATAATTGGTTGAAAGTGCCAAGCTCATTCACACTTTGCAGAATGTTRCATGTACCCAAAAAGAAATTTTATGTGTAGCTGTAGTCTCCTCTGATGCTCTATTCCTCTTATAACTCGTTTTACAGCACAAAAACCATTCTTAATTCAATCTCAAGACCTCCATTCAAGATGTAAATGAAACTTTTTAGACCCATTCTGGAGAGCTAAGAATGGAGTCAAATAGAATACACACCTTTATATTTCTATGAAGTACTGCTAATATTAACTAGTCCTCAGTGCCTGGGCTACCGGGCCATGCTTGAAGGCTACCTCCTCACAATGCATTTGGAACAGAGAGCAAGGAAGCCAAGACCCAGCAGGCTGCATAAGATATCTCAGAACATATAAAGTTGTAGTTCAAAACGTACAAAATTTATTGAGATGCACTGAGAGGATGAAATGTTTGGACACACAAGCTATACCACTGATTCAAGGATTTGTAGAAAATACAGAAGAACTGGCAGTTTTCTGCTTGCTTTTCCAAGTTTGAAAGGCACAGATGATCAGAGTGAAAAGAATACTACATAAATTATCAAATTTTATCAATACATGTATTTATTCTTTCACAGAATGGACTGTGTTGCTATATGAGAGGCATTCCATTTTATGCAACTCTCTATTTACGCAACACTCTCCATTGCAGAGTAAAACCCTGATAATTTATTATGTCTAGCAATAAAACATCCCAATAAGGCTTTTACTTATAAAACAGAGAGAATTTCCGTGCAGTGAGAACATGCCTCTCTCCATAACAGAACCTGCAGGGCACCTGCAGCTCAGCACTTACTCAAACTTCTTGCCTGGTGTTTTTGGAAATTCATTTTACATTTTTATGGTGTCAGGTAGATCTGACAACAGAACCTATAGTTAGGGTTGTTCAACACCAAACTAGGCTGCTGCAAGAAGCTGTTCTTCAAGGAAGAATGAGGAGGAACTTCTTCACTGTGAGGGTGACAGAGCACTGGAACAGGCTGCCCAGGGAGGTTGTGGAGTCTCCTTCTCTGGAGGTCTCTTCCAAACCCTCCTGGATGTGACCAGGTACCCCATGCTCTAGGTGTCCCTGCTGGAGCAGGGAGGTTGGACTAGATGATCTCTAGARGTCCCTTCCAACCTTGAACCTTCTGTGATTCTGTGATTCTGTGATATCCTTTGTCATGACCATTTTAGCAAAACTCAAGTTTCAAGTGAAAATATCTCTCTACTTCAGAAATAGGAGCATTCCCAGATTTCTAGAGAACTCTCTGACTGGAGTTCTTTCATTTTTTTTCTAYGTTTTGTAGCAGGATCTATGGTATATATGTGAGTAGAGTAATATGAGCTAGGAAATCAAAATCACCATATGAGCTAACTGATCAGACAGGCCATATCATAAAAAGTAATAACTTTGTTGTTACAAAGAAAAAATCATTCAGTCTTCTGTGCAAAATGTGAAGATTTCAAGTACATTTTTAGAAAGCATTATTGGTACTTTCCCACTCTTCCATTTATTATTTAGACACAGAAGACAAAAATTTATCTTTCCCTGATACTCACAAGTTATTCATATGTCTTTTATATCGTGGACTTCTGCAAGGCTGTTAAAAAATTCAAGTTAAAATTATTACCAATGCCTGAATCAGATGAACTAAGCCAGGGAAATAGCACCCTCTTCCTGACCTACATAATTACCAAGATTTTGCACTATTACATGTGAATATTTTTCCTGATCAGTTGTCACTGAAGGGAAATTATGTGATTTGTGTCACACATGATCTAATTTGTGGTTCTCACAAACACAGCAGATAAGTGAACTGTGACAGAGGAGCAAGCTGATACCTAACGGAGAAATTATGAAAAGTAAAAAAATAAATAATTGTGAAATAAAAATATATTTTGTCTGTCTTCATTATTTAAGCACAAATTATGATTTTCAGTCCATTATAGCTATAATAAAATATTGTCTCTCTACAGTTAAAAACGACACTCAGAAATATTTCCTTTTTTTTTCCCCTTCTTCTGTCATGTGGCATAGTTAATGCAGGAGAAAAATAAATTCCAGAAACCAAAGTGATGCTTTGCAGACTGTTAAAGCCCAGCTGTCGGCTAGAGTTAAGGAAATGATTGTGCTGTTTGTGCCATTTCTAATTAATAATAAGTAAGGATTAATAAAGCAATTTGGAAAAGGAATGTACCAGGTAAGGATTTATAGGCATACAAAAGTTGTTTTATTGTAAATAATCATGGATAAAATTAAATGGAAGCTAAGATGTTTTATAGTACAGCAAAAAAAAGAATATTCAACACAGTTTTCAAGCTCTACTTCTCTTGGAAGTCTGTTAGTGGAGGAAGAGGTAGTGAAAACTTGCATTTTCATCTCTGATAAATAGACTGCTACCTCAGTGATGATGTCTGCAGTGCTTAGCAGTTCTCTCCATTTCTGCAAAACTCATGAAAACTCATAATAGGATGTTTCTCAGTGTATTTTGTATTGAGCCTCTTAGAATTTCATAGGGGGAAACTGAAAAGCAACCTCAYACTGCACTGTGGAGTGATAAATGCTTAGGCTGTTTCAGGAACCACCCTCAGTAAGAGCTCTTGGTAATTCTTGACCCGCTACAGAAATTTTATTAGGTCTTCTAGCAAAAGTAGTACAATTAATCTGGTCATGAAATCTTCTGCCAGGAAACAAAGGAAGGAGCAATTCCCAATTTGCCTCCTAAGGCAGCTGAATGTATAGGAAGATAAAAATTTTCAGATGCAAAGTCAGTGTTACACTCATAAGATTCCGGCTCCACAGACCTTTTTCAGGCAGATAATTTTCAGACTTATACCCTAAACACACTTGCAAACCCATTACTGAGTCTTGACATGCCTGTATATAGTGTCTACATGTAGTACATCTTCAGACTGAAGATAATTCAAGAGTGACCAGCAGCAGTCAAGCCTCTTATTTCTATGACATGCACAAATAGGACACAGATAAGAACCAAGAGCAATTCACCTCAGACTATCAGCAAACACTTCCATAAGCAGTATGATTCTTGATGGCTCCAGATGGACACCACCACCTCCCTGCACAACCAGCAGGGTTGGTATGGGGCACAACCAGCAGGTTTCTGGAGTGGGACTGCAAGAGCCCTGTGTGGCAAGGCCAGGGACAGAATATGCAAGAGGAGATATGAATAGGAGACATGCAAGAAGAGATATGGGAGGACAGTTGAAGAGAAGTGTGATAGGGAAGTTTTCAGAGGAAGTAGAGACAAAACAAAGGAGGCATCACTGGGGACATAGACAGAAACAGACTAGGGGAGGAGGCACTTAGTGCTGAAGGAATGACAGGCTACTACAGCTAGAGAATTTTTAAACATGACCCTCTGTTTCATGAATTTTCTCATGGAAAACACTATTCCAAGTTTTTCAGTTTCTCTTCCTTTTACATGTTGACATTTATGCATAATACTAGTACTAAACACATTACCTCTTTGACATGTAAGAACTTAATATGTTGCAGGAGATCAAATTATACAATATGTGCAAGCTAAACAACTGCTATATTACCGTCATTTGAGTGAACAGTACCTTGAGTACATTGTGTAGTGTCACCATTGCAAGTTGTTTTGAGTACTGAGAACTTACCATCAGCACTCTGGGAACCTCCTCATGTCATTTATACACACACACACACACACCATAGTTTCATTGAACAACAGTGTATTATTGGAAGAATGATTTTTAAACAGACCTACAAGTATTGAGAAGATTTAGCTAAGAGCTGGATATTTTCAATCCCTTGCAAAAAAAAACCTGTGTTTTTCTTCAAATAGCTCAGCAAGATAAATGGCAATTTGCATCATTTATGATTATCACTATTACATGTGCATGTATATATATAGATATAGATATATAAAAAATACCTTTACATGTAATACACATAATCCACGTTCTGGAATAAAAACAGGGTTAGGTGATAGGAAGTTAGTATTCTTAAGTTACTGTGGTGCTGCCAGTGAAAAAGACACCATCATCACACAATTTATTTTAGAATCAGTGTTGTAAGTAGTTCTTTTTATAAGAAGATTCAAGCACTTTGMTGTCATGGCTATGTTGCTGTTGTACATGAATCGTCTTGTGAACTTGTCTTTGCAGGGCTCTATAGTAGATGTAGATATACATATCTACTGCAGTGTATAAACTGCATGTGCACCACAATACCTAAGAGAGGAGATAGAATGGGCACAACCATGTACATTAAGACCTCAATTTTGTGTTCTCTCTAAAGCATTCATTCCGCATTGTACCAAATACTATATTGCTAAAAAAGTCTTATTTTCGGCAAGGCACCTTATGTTTCTATTCCAGTTCCTCTCTATGCAGTTGCACTGGGAGCCTGGGACTTAAAGGCTGTTTTAAAGACTGTAGACTGTTTTTTTGACCTACTTCTGAATTGTTTAATATATGATTTTCCATAGCAACATACAGTTCCAAGTACTACCAGCAGTACCTGAAGTATTATCAGGATAAATGCTCTGCCCCATTCAGCACTCTTCACAAGCTCCCAGGTGAGAAGGGGCTTGAACCCGTGTGTCAGGGTTGAATTTGACTTCTTGGAGGACAYCTTCTGTGCATTCATTTGCATCCGATCTCCAATTCTAGCAGAAAATGATACTACTTATTTCTCTGCTTGTCTTTGAGCAATAGTCTGGCCCTTATCTTCTCTCATCATTGTGAGATTTAAAATTACGCGGTCTTTGTAAACTGTGGGAATCCATTGTTTTGATAATCAAAAGAATTGTTCCTTAAGCATATATACTGTAGTCTGAAACTCAGGTAGAATGAGTTCCCCTTTTACAATTCTTGCATTATTCCATTAGATGTTGTGTAAATTATGTGCAAATGTGTATGTGTAAATTATTCCTCATGAAAAACATTGAGTTGATCTTCATTTGTCCAACTAGAAAGAACTTAGGTATTTATGGGATGAGATGTTATGCGATGAGAACCAAACCCTTTCTACTTTACAGAACAGAATGCATAACTACTGTGGAGCAGTCTTTGATGAAATCTTCTTAGTCTRCATCAGGGCCCTAATTTTCTTCTGGTCATATGACCTTAAAACCTGTTTTGTTTTATATATATCATTGGTACATAGAGCTTAGATATATTACACTAGTGCCTGACTGCCCCAAAATCAGCTTCACAGAGATCTATACGTTGTTCTACCAACCCTTAGAAATAAGTGTTATGAGAAATCCCAGAAAAGAATGCACCCAAAGACATTTTTTCACTGCTCTTGCTGGTGTACTATGAGACAATACGGACAAAACCGCAAACACTGGTTGAAAACAAAGATAAGGACCACCATCAAGGAACTAACTGAAATTGGGCAGTAAGACCAAAACAGGCCGTTCTGAGCCAAAATGAGACTATATTTGAAACTGAGTTACTAGAGGTTATCGAATGGACACAGAAAGACAACCAGCAGGGGTCTCAAAAGACCTCCAGAGACCACCAAAGCAACAGAGGGTGCGCATGCAAGCAATGGTGGGGCATATTGTAATTAGTTCCAAGAAATAGGTGGAATATGCATAATCATTTCAAGAATTTAATGAATATGTAGATAGTAGAGAAATAAAAGTTTTAGCAAACACTCCTTAGGGCATGTATGATAGGTGGAGCTATCTGGAGTTCATCCAACACTGCAGTAGAGTGAATGCCTGCTCCTTAATACTACATTGATGTTAAGAGGTTTATACCCAGTTTTCGGTGATAATAGGATCATTTTCTGCAGTCAGTACAATTATTTATTTGTAAATATTTAATTTCTTTTTTAGAACAAATATTAAAAAAAGTACATTGATTCTGGCCTCCTGACTGCAAGGGGATTTTGGAACATCTAGTGCCTGGAACATTTAGTCTTAGCTTACTTAATGACTCGCTTACATATTTATATACAAATGCACATAAGCATGTGTACACCAGTATACATTAATAAAACCTTGTATCTAGCAGACTGCACAGTTCCAGTTTGAATAATAAAGAGCATAATGCCTCAGGAAAGATTAGCAGGAGAGTTCAAATGGGCTTTATCMGTACCTGTTCACATGTCCATTGTATAAAAGCAGGACATACATAGGTATTCATTGCTAGAAGTTTTAAAATTCTGGAATTACATTTACCAGGAAGAGAAGTTGTGTGTAATTGAAAGGTAAATTTGTACACATGATAAATCTGGACTATGCTCTGATAACAAAGAGCAGATAAAGAAAGCTGACAGGCTTTTTTCTTAACCTTGAAACCAATATTGAGGAAATAAATACATACATACATATATACATACATAAGTATATAAATAAATAGTGTCTTTTTTTTCAAGGGGCAGTAATTGTACTGTGTTGATTTTTCCATTTTCTATTCTCTTTCATTTCCTATTCAAAAGGTAAATGCTTGCACTGTTAGCTGCTCTGGTTAATTCTTTGCAGGACAAAAAGATAAGAATTCAAGCAAACAATTTCTCTCTCGGATCAGTCATATAGCAAACACAGCTGTAGTTCTACCTTCTGATTATCTCCCTGTTTCAATTTCATTTAGAGGATAACTTGTATTAATAATGGAATAGATCACTTTCTCTAGACATTAAAAATATACTTTTGTCTTTTAGAAACTGCTATTGATTCTCAGCTTGTAACTATCTAAATATCAAATGCCAAAGATAGGATCATAAGATAGGTTGGGAGAAAACGGTGCATTCACTTTAAATAATATCAATATTTGTCTCAGTAAGTTTATGAGTATATATCTTTTTTTTTTWAAAGTAGATAAACTCATTTTATGATTTGTATTATCAACTTGATGTTTATGTTCAGTCACGACTAACCTTCCTTGCATATTTGGAGAAAAGAACTTGTAAAAATACCCAAAGAGAATAAAACTACCTGGATTTTTTGTTGTTGTTATTATGCATTAGCTAATTTTAATGTAAGGTCTACATATCTGTATACAGTAACTTTTCATAAGGTCTTTAAGAGCAGAGTTGCTATGATATTTCAACCTCAACCTGTTTAAAAGTCACCACGAAAAGCAAGCATAGTAATATAAGAAATATCACTACCTATTCACCTCCTTAAGAAACAAAATTATGCAACAAATGTTCAATTGGGCAGAACAGAATAACTGTTCTATTTATTCCATTTGGATAATTGTATGCATGGATAGTAGGAGAACTCTATGGATTTACGCCTGCTGATTGGTCTGATTCTATTTTTCCTGTGACTTTCCACCTGAGATTCAACTTGCCTTCTCTTCAGGGTGTAGTATTTAGATGAATCACATGGAACCCTTTTCCGAGAGAGGAGAGGAGGAGGTTTGACCTTATTGCTTTAGGAGCAGAGTAAGCTGCAGCACTAGGTAGTGCAAGTCTCCTGTTCAGTAGGTACACAGGGTCATTTCAGTCCAGGATTTGGAGTAAGGAAATTCAGAAGTACAGAAAGAAAATATATATGGAAACTATCATTCTGCTCTTCCTCCATTGCTATGAATGTGAACACACCTGCTTTTTCTAACATTATTATCAATAGATTAATTCCATATACATCTATTGTTGACTTGTGATAAGGAAATATTATATGTGGGATTGGAGGGAAAGAAAACTAAGACCATTGCATATACAGGATATTCATTTTCATGCTTATTTCTTTCTCAATAAACTGTCAGAATCTCTCTAGCAATAGTATGTTAAATAGATATATTTTAGAAACTGTAGAAAAGCAGAATTCCTGTAAGTGCTATCTGTATTACAAATGATTTCACAAGGTAATTGTCTTTTCAATAGAGAAGACAAAGAACCTAATACAAAACATATTTTTCTCTAATGTAACTAATTCATAACTTAGGTACAGGTAAATAAACTCTTCCTTTATTTGGAATTTTTAAACATTACTACAGTTGTTAATTGCAACCTGTACTTCAGTGTGTAGTGTACTTCAGTGTGTACTGTACTTCAGTGTAGCCACTGATACAACTGGAAAAAAGAATACAAATGGAAAAGAATAGAACTACAGGATGTAAGGCAGTATTCACTACAAGGCATAGAGAAAAGAAAGTTTTTGAATTAGAAATTTCAAACATACAAATCTGTGCTTGAAGCATGATGTCGAATTAAGTTTTTATGTTTTCACTCCATCAATCCTGTTTTCACTTCAAGCAGCTAACTCATTTTAGTAACAACTCTGGACTTCAATGATATGTGTGCTCCTTTAAAATCGACACTTCACTCAAAGAAAGCAAAATCATCTTCTTAATGTGCCACTTAAGAAAGTGGCACATATAGAAAATTTTTATTATGCATAGATATAATACATTTCCATAAAGAGTATCAAAAAGTTGTTTAAGATAAATTATTATTTAATGTAAACAAATTTCCTTAGAATACCCTTTCCCATTCTGCTGTGGTACTCAAAGCACCTTACCAAAAAAAATGGATCCTTTCAGGATTGTGTGTAACTTGTCTGTGCAATGTAGTTGACTTCCAAGATACATGTTTTTCAGATGTAACAGTAAAGTATGGGCTAAATTTATGATGTTGACCCATTTTCCACAAGATCTACTTTACAAAAACTAGTATTTGCTGTGCTAATCATCCCTCTCCCTCCAGAAAAAGTGTCCTTGGTTAATACACAAACTTAGTCCACAAAAGGAAGAGTATTGCCTAATAAGGTTGTCCAAGAACATATTGTTTTCTCAGGTTTTGCTGGAGAATTCGGTCCACTTTTACATTGCTGCTTTAGAGAAGACCTTAGATTTGAACCTGAATCCTGTCTGTTACACAGTTCAGAAGACTTGTAGAAATATTGATGAGGGAAGACAGAAGTTACTTTCTCTCATTTGTACAAAAGGATAAGAGCGGCTGATACGTGAGTTATCTTGGTCAGAGAGAAATCTGGCATGTAAATTTTCTATGGCATTCATTGAACTATCAATGAGAACCAATGYACAAATGGGAGGGAAAAGCTGTAAAAATATGCAAAAGGCCAGTTTTCATCAGAAGAGAGTTTCTGTTACTAAATCTTGCATTCATATGTGCTTACAGAGATTTTTGTATTATCATAACAATATAAATGGAGATTCACAATTCAGTACCATATCATGATTTTTGAAACCTAGAATAGGTTACAGTAAATGCTAAGAATATCTTAACAAATCTAGCTGATAGTTGCCAAGTGACATCATTAAATCTCTTATATAAACAAAAAATTGCACTATGAACTCCAACAAGCTCAGGTGTGAATGGCAGTGGAGCCTTTCAAGCTTGACTTTAAGCCATGGCAGTTTTGTGTCGAGCTACTGGGTAAGTATAACCATCCTCCTGTGTCAACTCTGCAAAAGTTTCGTTGGGGTAGGGAGAAATACTGTCAAATAGTATCAAAATATATGATGAAAATACAGAACATTTTCTTGTAAAATGTGCTCAGTTCAGCTATTCTTAACTTTGCATGACATAAAACAGGACAAAATTGAGAAGAATTAAGTTCAAGTTGAAGTTAAGGTTGACTGTGGATTGCTAATTTTTTTTTAATGTTAAAGTGTTAAAAGATTTTGTGTCGTTTGAACAATCCCAAAATTCAAAATCTCATCATCTTTAAATGAACAGATTTTCTATGCTCTAAAAATATCTGCTCTTTATAAAACTCATTCATGAGATCATATGAGTAAGAGTGTTTTAAGTCATTCTGCTTTAAGACAATCATTAGGAACTGTCATTAGCAACACCCACCCACTGGGGGAAAGGTTTCCAATAAAAAGAAGAAAAAAGCATTAACCACATTAACAATTTCAGGGAGAAAAAAAAAAAAAAAACACTTCCAAGGTCAGTTCTATATTTTTATTGTATGAGAGTAACATTTTAAAAATACTTATTTTATGAACAGAGTCTTTAGCACATCCCACAGAGCAGGTAAGAGACACGCTCCAACTGTTCTGACAAGCTTATATATTCATGAACTGCTAAGTCACATTCAAAGATAAACCCCAAATTCCCTGAAATCTGTAATTGAAAAGCTAACATGAGATCCATAGCAAGTGAGAAGAGACCAGTCTGAACAACAAAGAGATGGACTGGAAATGAAATGCCATTATATACTGCATAAACGCTCAGACATTTTAAGCTATCCCCTGTATATATTATAAGATATATAGCTGGAGAAGYTGAAAGGAAGTAATGTAGCTATCAGCACAACATAAATTTGGAAGAACTTGCATCAGCTAAACCATGGACAGTCAGTCTATAGCACATTTATTTGCATGTTCTAGTTCACCTTATGGTATCACATTTTAGTTTAATTTCATTGTATAACAAAGTATTGACCATTTATAATCCTGATCATGTCGAAAAATTTTAGTYAAGTTACCTGTCAAAAGTCAGCCCACTGAAGACATTTGCTCCTTTATATGAAGACATCTCCTCCTTTAGTCTGAAGAGAAACTGAGAGGAACAGTTGTGACAATTCCACATTTGTTCTAGTAGAAATAATATCAATGAAGAATAAAAGCATTAGGTCCAATTTTTGCCACTCTCAATACTTTTTTTCAGTAGAAACTTGAATTGCAAACATCCATCCATTCCTGTCATTTAAGGACATCAGGGTCCTGGAAAAAGCTGTGCTTTTCAACCACCTCCCTGAGATRGAAGTGTCCTGTGTGTTGGATCTCCACTGAGAGGTAGACATCATTTGGGCAAGGCTCTCATTCTCACACCRAGTCTGCTCTCAGATGGGGTGGACATTGACTATGAACATGATGTATAAGCTAAATCTAATGAATCTGAAGAATTAAAAGATATATAGGCTAATTAGAGACTAATTATTGATGGATATTTGTGGCATGACTGTGAAATGGATCTAAGCTAGATCCAGAAAGCTAGCTGGTAGCAGTAGATGGATATTTAAAGGGCTAATAAAGGGCTATTTAAAGGGCTAATAAAGAATATGTTTTGCAGAAGTGCAGACAGTGAAAGAATTTCAGATCATATAATTACAATTGCCGTAAGGAGGAAATTCAACAATAAACAAAAATTGAGGTAATATTATTTTGCAATAAATGTTATTTTGCAATAAATGTTAAACTGATCGCAACAAGAAGTTGAGGTTTGTTTATTCAAAAATAGTTTTTCTGATGTATTCAAAAACACAGAAACATATTGGTTAAAATGTATTCTGGTACATGTATGCAGAACTGATTTGTCATAACCATAGCACATTGCCCCACTAAAACCTGAAATCCTATGTAAAGCCAGCCTGCAGACTCACTAGCACTGTTTTAAATCCTTTAATCTCTCATGATTGCATGACTGCACTGCCCAAGTCCTTCACACATACTTCATAGAATCATAGAACACTTAAGGTTGGAAGGGACCTCAGATGTCATCTAGTCCAACMCCCCTGCTCACACAGGGTCACCTAGAGCATGTGGCACAGGGCTGCATCCAACCGGGTTTTAAACATCTCCAAAGAAGGAGACTCCACAACCTCTTTGGGCAGCCTGTTCCAGGGCTCTGTCASCCTCACTGTCAAGAAATGTTTTCTTTAGTTCCTGTGGAACTTTTGGTGCCTCAGCTTGTGGCCGTTTCCTCTAGTCCTATTGCTGGCCACCACTGAAAAGAGGCCRGCCCCCTCCTCTTCACTGCTTCCCTTGAGGTATTCATACACACTGATCAGGTGCCCCCTCAGCCTTCTTTTCTCCAGGCTGAASAKGCMCAGYTCCCTCAGCCTTTGCTCATAGGGCAGATGTTCCAGGCCCCTGATCATCCTCATAGCCCTGCGCTGGACTCTCTCCAGCAGCTCCACACCCGTCTTGTCCTGGGGAGCCCAGAACTGGACACAGTACTCCAAATGTGGCCTCACCAGGGCTGTGTATAGGGAGATGATTACCTCTCTCAACCTGCTGGAGACACTCCTTTTAGTGCATCCCAGGATCCCGTTGGTCTTCTTGGCCACCAGGGCACACTGCTRCCTCATGGTCATCTTGACATCCACCAGGACACCAAGGTCTCTCTCTGCGGGGCTGCTCTCCAGCAGGTCAACCCCTAATTTGTACTGSTATCCAGGGTTATTCCACCCCAAGTGCAGGACCCTGCACTTGCCCTTGTTGAACTTGAATGTACTTACTTCATAATACATACTGCCTTACATCTTTCTTCTCAAAACGGTCTATTTAGCTGCTTTATTTTTCATTTTTCTTATTTATTCTGCTCCACCTTTCTTCACAGAATCACAGAATATTTAAGGTTGGAAGGGACCTCTACAGATCATCTAATCCAACCTTCCTGCTCAAGCAGGCACACCTATAGCATGTGGCACAGGGTGGCATCCAGGCGGGTTTTGAAGACCTCCAGAGAAGGAGACTCCACAACCTCCCTGGGCAGCCTGTTCCACTGCTCTGTCACCCTCACAGTAAAGAAGTTCCTCCTCACCTGGAGACGGAACTTCCTGTGCTCCAGCTTGTGGCCATTACCCCTCGTCTTATCGCTGGCCACCAGTGAAAACAGCTTGTCCCCTTCCTCCCTGCATTCTCCCTTCCTGAACTTATACATAT
>NW_020454905.1:1561326-1598665 GCF_003342845.1 Nothoprocta perdicaria | reverse complement strand
GTCCTGGTCAGGAGGCCTGTAGTAAACTCCCACCACCGTGTCGCCCCTGCTGGCTTGCCCCTTTATCCTCACCCACAGGCTCTCTACTCACGTTCCATTCTCCCCTATGCTGAGCTCTAAGCATTCCAGTTGCTCCCTCACATAAAGAGCAACTCCGCCACCTCGCCTKCCTGCCCTGTCCCTCCTGAAAAGCCTATAGCCCTCCATGGCCACATTCCAGTCATGGGAGCTGTCCCACCATATCTCAGTAATTGCAATGAGATCATGGCCCTGTAGTCGCACGTGCATCTCCAATTACTCTTGTTTATTCCCCATGCTGYGTGCATTTATGTAGAGGCATTTGAGCGGAGCTCCCAATGTGCCTCTCCTCCTTGTCGGGACAGCTGCAGCCTGACTGGGCGAGCTCTCAGAAGTTCTCCTATTTTTCCCTATGGCCTCTAGAGTCCTAGAGGACCCTTCACAGGCCACAGCTCTAGATTGCTGTGGATGGTGTGACGGGCCATCAGGCACCATCTCATTTGCCACCCCACGGATAYCCCCCTCCCCCCTCGAATCTAGTTTAAAGCCCTCATGATGAGCCCAGCTAGCTCCTGACCCAGGGCCCTCTTCCCCCTTTGAGAAAGRTGGACCCCATTGGGTGCCATCATGTCTGGTGCCATGTAAGACTTCCTGTTACCAAAGAAGCCAAGGTTATGGCGATGACACCAGTCTTGGAGACACATGTTAATGGACTTCCTCTTAGGATGCTCTGGTCCTGCAGCCACTGATTTACCCCTTGTCATTTTAAAGAACCAGACTAGCAGCAAGCCCAGTTTCATTCTTGAAAGTTATGTGTGAGAGAGTGGGATCAGTAGCACAGCTAGCCAGCATCCAGGATACCTGAGCTTTGGGAGTTACAGTTCAAAAGCTGCTTTAAAGTATGCTGAACATCTATTAAAGCAATGATTTACGACAGAATGACATGTTTGTTTTCTTTCAATGCTGTCAGAGTCACTTGTTCTGAAATCTGAAAGGGCATGGAGTGCTTGTTGTGTGTACTGCTATAGAGAAGGTAGTAAAATTGGAAAACCTAGTCCTCCAGCCTTACAGAGGTGCTTTATTATTTCCTTTATTCTCAGATATTTACACATTTCCACTTACTCTTATTTTGGTATGAAGATAAGAGATAGTACTGTAAGTTGCCGCTCAGTTGTTTTCAGGAAGGTTAAGCCTGAACTTAGCTTACTGACTAAATCCACACTTTTGAGAGGTCAGAAGAATAAGCACAAGTAAGAGACAGAAAATTCTTCTATGTTTTGAACCAGCACAAATCAACTGTTTCTGCCAGTGAAAGAAAAAAAATTGCTCATTTCATTCCCTTTATACTTTTCAGTTGAATTCTATTGTTAGGTTTATTCATGGTGGAAGATTCTCTATTTTCAGGAGAGCACGTGGAGTAAGTGTGCTCTTCATTTAATAAAATAGATCATGAACAATGGATGCCAAGGGGCATAAATGATGGTTAGTTTTTTGCATGTAGTCCTGCATTCAATTGGCAACTAAATTACCTGATGTTCCACACACTAATAATTACTAAGGCTGAGGTCTGTGAGGCTAACATGAAGATTTCAGACTTCCAGAAGAATTTCAAAGGCTGTTGGATTAGGTGTTKGCATGCCCAGGCATCTCCCAATACTTAATTAATTAAAATGAATGCAAGCTATTTGATGCACAGGTGTCAACATTTAGTTGACAAATATTAATAGAGCGTGCATAATATATATATATAAATGTATATATATATTATACATTTATATATAATATCAAGGCATATTTTCAACAATAAAAAAGGTATGCTGGCAAGTGCAAATTCACATTGGGCAAAATTATTATCTACTACTTAGCTTAACATTTGTAAAAGTACAATCAAATCCAATTTCTTCATGCAGTAGGTATGCAGTTTTTCTGCCTTCCTAATGGTATGGAAATGTAATGATGCGTTTGAACAAAAGCATAATTCTCTCCTTTGCTGTTTATGATCAGCTTCCATAAATACAGCAAAGCACTAAGCTCAGAATATAATACATGTACCCTGGAGTAGTAGAGATGGAAGCGATTKTGCCTAAAGAGATATTAGCAAGTGAAAATGAATTGCCTGTAAAACAATTTCTGCATGCTATAAAGCTATGTGTTGCAATGATCAACTTGTGCAAAGTTTCTGCTGACATCTCTCATATTATGTACCTACATTACAGGCCTTGAGTGACATGTTGCCTTTTCTACTATTGCCTTAGTGGGAGAGTTTAAAAATGTCACTCTTTCCTCTAGATTAATTTTCCACTATCTCTGCTTATCTGTCATTGCTCCACTCTTTGTACTCAAAAGCATCACCCATTGCCTGGTGCATTTTCTTCTCTTTCCAGTATCTATAATTTCAACTACCTGACAACAGTACTTTGGGCTCCAGAACAAGTCAATGCAGGTAACTGAGCTACAATCTTACCTCTAGATGATTAGGATTGAGACTGGCCTGGGCTGGACCTCTGGTATATTCAGGGTCCCAATTCTGGACTGCAAAACTCACCATGAAGCTGGGTTGCCATGGCTTCATCTTCTGTGTCTAAACTAGCCAAATTAGAAGTGTAATACTTCCCTTCATATCTCAGRTAGTGCGCCTGTCTGATGCAGCTGGGCAAAATGTCCACTCCATCAAATATGAAGACACCTGAAGAATTCATACTGCTTTAACTTAAAGACATAATGACATAATTCCTAAGAAGATAAATTTAGCTATCCAGGAAGGAAACCCCAAATAAGACTACCTTAAAAACAAGAGTTTTTTAGGTCATTGAAAGCCAACAGTGCCAGCTTAAAATCACTGGGCAGATACATAGAGAATACAAGGATGGTGTCATGGGATCAATGTTGCTCAAACAAAGAAGCAAGCATATTTCTGTGCTCCAGGAAGCTACAGGGAACAGAAAAGCCTACATAAGCTATTAGAGAATTACAGTAAACATACCTTTTGATCACAAGGGCACATATTGCTATTGTGAGGTTAAGCACAGAAGAAATAAAGTCAATGTGTTTTTCAAAAACTGGCTAGCTAGGGGAAAATACTGCTTTTATACAAGAACTGATACACTGTTTTCCATGAGAAGATTTCATTTCAAAACAGTATTGAGTTGTTCAATTTCTTTCTGAAGTGAGTTTCCATATTCACTAACTAAGCCAAAAGAACAAACTGACAACTGTACACAAGACTAGTTCAGTTACAGAGACTAAGCTCAATAGCTCAGTTTAGTCGCATCCAGTCTGGCACAGTATTCTTTGAAAGCAGAATTGAATGCATAATTTGACCATTTTTTGATTTTCCTGTGGTAGCTACTCCTAAAGGTGTCAAAAGAGATATGGCCAGATCATGTGTGGCATGTTATGAACAGGTGGTATTGTCAACAGTTGTAAAGTTTTCACTATAAGTATAATCACAGATAGTATTATTTATAGGCTGAAGTCATGTGATGGTTCTGGAATGTATTTTCTAAGGGAATCAAATAGTCTAAAATAACATTTCTAAAAACCATTCACAAATTCAAAAAAAAAAAAAAAAGTGTTTTTCTTCAGGATTTTTACCCATACCCCTTTTTTTTTTTTTAAAGTAGTAATAGTAGTAGTGTATGTCAACACAGAAAAATCTACAGTTAATTTATGATAGGTACATATAGGAAACTGAAGTCTAGGCAGTTCAATTGACTTGTATATATTTTCACAGAAAGCCTTAGTCTGAACCTAAGTGTGGACCTCTTGAAACACAGAGCATTGACTTAGTCACAGGACTATTTTAGCCCTTTGGGCAATGATTACTTCATAAATAAAATAAACAAGAATAACTAATAGATGAACCCAAGGCTCTTGCAGATAAATATTTTACGTTAAAAAATAAAAATACAAAATTGTGATTGTGTAACCTGTCACAGCTAAACAAGTTGATCTGTTGTTCTGTTGATCCTCATGCCTTAACCAAGGCAAATTTAGGTAAAATTTAGGTAAGACTTATGGAGAAACTTTAGTAACATTTCTTGAGGGATTTTTAATTATACAGTTTCAAGAATGTGTCCCGATGCACCCTCCCCACAAACTGAAAAAAAAAAAAAAGTCTTGCTAGTCATTTTCTGAGGCTTCATTGTTACAGCAGGTAGGCAGCAGAGAAGGATTCACATGATCATATTAACAGAGACTCAGAATTGTCTTGCGATCAAAAATTCCAGTGAGCTCTTCACTTCCACATTACATATATGAAGTATGTGTTTCCAGTTGAGTTTAGTTTGCCAGGGTCATAAAGGCCATGGCAAACAGATTTATTTGGAAATTATACCTATGGAAACCATAATGAATGTAGCAGAAGGTAGGCAGTCCTGCAGAGATTACACAGAGATATTGAAAATCCATGTTTTAATGAATGTTTGTTAAACCCTCTTTTATTATTTTTCTGTCTACATATCTTCTCAAGAAATTGCCTYTATTGATTACAAATATAATATTACTATGGGGAAGTTGATAAAAGATATATTACATACAGCAAGTATAGAAAGGGCTGAATTTAGGAATAAGGTTGGCTTATGTGGCGTGTACTTCTGGATTTGTAGCACGGTTATCTATTCAAGAAAGGGTCACTTTGCTGTATAATAGTTATTTCATTTATGTTGTGATGGGTTACAATACAGAATGGCCTCAAAGCTGATTAAAAATTAAACTGTACTTTATTCAACATAATGGTAAAGCAATGCTGCATAAATTGAACTGACTTTTCCATTTCTGTCATCAGTTTGCTCTCCRGTTTCTTTTCACATTCCAATATTCTTAAATGTTGGACATTTTCTGAGCATTTTTGTGTTAAGTATTATAAAATTTTGCTCCCAGGTCTAATGGCCACTATYATATGTAGCATGAGTGGAACATTCTTCTGTTTCATTTGGTTTCCTGATACTCCCTCCCAAGGCAGTCAGAAAATCACCTGCTGTGCATGTGTAGTACAGAACTACARTGGGGGTATTTCATGCTTAATAGATTTCATAGATACATACAATAGAAATATATTCATATTGTATAAAAATGCCTTGGTAGAAATACAATCAGCATAGGAAAATTTCCAGGGTTGAATTTTGTATGTATTTACTCCAAGCTTTATTTACTACTTGAAAAGTTCTCCAGTTTTCTATTCGAAGATTCATTCTTAGCATTTCAGATAGTAACCACAATTGTACAAGGTATAGCAAGTCATACATAAATAAGAATGACAATTAGGACCACTTTCTCCCAGGGCTAGGTAAAAAGCTTATCTCAACGATAAATTTTTCTTAAGTCTAGCTGATTCTTTTTTTCTCCCCTGTCCTATTCACAATGTGCATGTTTTTTGAGAATCCTGTTCATTCTAGATCAGTCAACTCCTTGAAATTTCACACAGGATGTATGTAAAAATCGAATTTCAGAGCTATCTTTTGTATTACATTCTCCTCCTCTGGGAAATGTGATGGTATTATCTGGATATGGCTCAATTATTTTTCCCTTGTCCCCATTTTCCTAAAGGATTGTCAGATGTTATCATCCATGCCATCTTGTTACATGAAGTAACTTCATACTAGTGATAAATTTTATTTGGTTTAGATATTTTTTGTTGTGAGTTTTTTCCAGGTATCTACTTCCTGCCTTCATAAACAATTTATTGAAAACAGCTAATGCTCTATGGCTTTTTCTGCTTTATTTTGTTGCTGTTTTTTTTAACAGTTTAATGGGAAATGAAGTTATTACTGATATTGATTTGCTGTTAATACTTATTTTGATATAAAAAGATATATTTAATTTGTTTTATTACTTACCTGTGAGGCTTTATATCCCTAGAAATCATACCATGAAACAGCAATTTCCAGATAGCAAAGAAACTACTCAAAATAGATTATATYAGAATACCTAAAACTCACAGAATACTGATTGTTAGCAGTATTTTTACTTCCTCTTTCCCAAAACCTTGGATTTCAGGTTGGTTGTGCAGTATAGCTTTAGCTTTTTAGGGTCAAAAAACTTGTTAATTTATCAAATAGAACTGGCTCCAAAGTGGAAAGGCCTGGAAATCCCCTTCTTTACTATAGCCTTCTGTTAACAAATCCATTATAAAATCAGAATCAGCCTATTTGTGTGTGTGTGTGTGTGTGTGTGTGTGTGTGTGTGTGTATACATGCACGGAGTGGAGGAGAAGAGAGACAGGCAGATGACAGATCCCTTAATGTGCTAGGTAGCACAGTTCATGAAACCATTCATGGCTCCCTACACTCACTATTTCATGTGTTTCTCATATATTAAATTTTGAAGCATCTCTTCATGTTCTTTTCACTGAAGTTCTTTGTGTTGTATGTAACATACATTCATTCAATGTATGTACATTCAGTTGTATATAAAATGGATTATGTTCTGGACTGTTTTTTTTTTTTTTTCTTGCCTCTGGGATTCTCTTGAGTGGGTTTATTCTGCACTGTTCTTAGGATTCTCAGTTACTTTGACCTATTCCTTTTATATCACAACAGGCTGTGCCATTTGGAAGGATTTCTCTCATTTATTTAGAAGTATCTTTGTGGGAATAGGTTAGGCCATACATAATAATTTACTCTTGTTTTTTGTGTGTTTTCAAAAATCTACACGTGGGTCAATGCGCTCACATCCTTTTGCCTAGTGATTCTATTTTTCTGCCAAAATCTTTATGTAAGAAAGTGTATYATTGTTTATTCTTGTGTTTAGGATCACAGTCTACATGAAGCATCCCTGGAACTTGTTATGATGACTGTGCAGAATCCCTGTTATTCATTTCTTAGCCCTCCCCTTTTTTTCCTTCTTTTTCACCATATTTCTTACTGCTGCACAGTAAAATCTTGTTTCCATTCCCTCTGTCACCTTTTCTCCTCTTGATCTGTTTGTGTAACTGCTCAGTTCTTAATTTCACCTTTTAATTCAAAACTGAAAATGCAATTTTCCTAGGGATCATTCTGTCTCTCCTTGTGACTGCTCTTGCCTAAATACCAAATAGGTAGAGGTGCACTTGAGGGTCTACAGCCCTCTCATTAACCCTTCTGTATTATGTGATGTGGTCGAGGCTATATAGTTGTTCAGCAACTGCCTTCGTCAAATTGGGTTATCAGTAGGTAAGAGCTGCTTCACTCTGAAGTATCACTGAAGAAAGTRGATTCAGACTATACTGGTTACAACAGTGTAAGGACATTAGTTAATGCCTAACAACTCCATATAACAGGAAAAACAGCACTATAAAATAGTGCAGTGAGCATCTGCATCAAAGGACACATATCAGACACAAGTGCCCTCCAGGAGACCAGGCACTGGTGATAAATGAGACAGGGTGAGCAAGAAAAGAAGAATGGCAAATCTGAAATGTAGAAAAAAAAATAAAGTAGGGAAAAAACATCAGGAGACTCATGTGAGAGAAAATCTCTGGTGTTTCGGTCACCAGAATATATCCCAGGAGGGTAGACTTGCCTAAAACAGACTTCAGGTTGGAACTTTTCTATTTGATTGGAACTATTCTATCTCATACTAATGACCGGCTAGTCTGGGACAATATTCAAAGAACTAACCTTATAGGTACCTATGTATAAAATTTACAAAAATCAGCTAGCCCTCTGAAATTAATAAATACATGTTCTTATTTGAAAATTTCCTTACTAAGACTTTCCTGCCTAGGATAACTTCAATATCCTAGAATATACAGAGAGATCTGTGAATAGAAATAACAGTAGAAGGCAATGTATATTGCATGGAGTGCTGCCATCTTTTGGTTATAACAAATTAGGATTACTTCCTACTGTGTTTAAATGAAACGAATACAGACTGTATAAAAATAATGCAAGAGTTAAGTGTTATTAAAGACTTTTGCCATTATTACTAAAATGACTAAATCTTACATTCCACCATTTAATATAAATTAAATAAAACTACTTTAAATAAAGCTTTTTTTTTCACATGACCTCACTTTTTTTTTTTTTTTTTTTTTTTTTTTTTTTTTTTTTTTTTTTTTTTTTTTTTTTTTTTTTTGGTAAACTTGTTGCTCTTGAAGGATTTGGATAAGCAGAACAGTGAATGATTTCACATCTGGTTGGACAGGAATTCAAAATAGCATTTAAAGAATATAGGAAACTGCACTAGCTAATTATTTTTGCAAGTCCCTCTACTAAAAATAGCAGGTTGAAAGATAATACTGCAGTAACTATATGATTTGTAGGCTTAATTTTACTTAGCAAATGATTTACCATTTTTTTCATCAATTAAAAAACAAGAATCACTCAGTAAAATGAGACATGTATTTTTTGTCCTTTTCTTCCTGCTGGAAGGGAAAAGGTAGTGATGTATTAGAGATATTGGACGTGCTTGGAGTAGAACAAAAGGCAGTCATTTGCAGCTATGCTTACAGTTCCCAGTAGTGATTGCATTTGTTAGTGATTATTAATAAAGAAATAATCATCTTTCTGAAGGATATTTCTTACAGTTTGTTTTTACCTTTTTTATAGGTTGCTACAAAACATTTTTTTCTCTCTTTGCATAGCTCATCAGAATTACTTTGTGAAACGCATCAATTTTCGTATTTCAAAGTCCATATGCATTTAAGATTAAACACGCTCATGAGTGGATTTAATGTGTAAATTAATCCCTCATGCAGTTTTAAAGGATGAGTGGATCACTCTTTTAATGTTTCAATTTTAAGGCAAATATTATTTTTCATTGTCTGCAAATAATTCAGGATTTCTGGATTTGTTTTAAACATGGAAATCAAATACTCCCTTAGTATTCATTGAAGACTGAATTAGTTGCACAATCCTCATAACTCTCATGAACTTTCCTCCTTGTTTTCATCAGCAGTGCTCCTTGGTTACAATCAAGTTAGTGAGCAAGATGTCTGTTTAGCAGTATGGATTAGCTATCTAGACCATTAATGTTACTGTCATTAAAAATAATATAGCAAGTCACAAAATATTTCTTTCTAAGAACCAGAATTTTCAAGTTTTACCTTCAAAAGAGACAAGCCTGAGGAAGTGGTCATCATGTAGTTATTTTTCCTTTCTGTAATTTCCTATTTCTAATTGCAATTGTAATTTCCTAAATTCTGTGCATAGAGCATTTAMCTAACAAATGTTAGCAGAGCTTAGAAGTGGACAAAACTGTTTGGTTTTGAAGGAGGTGAGCCATTAGCTCTTAAGAAGAGAATTCCTATTTTGATTTTTCTTTCAAATCTTTAATGCTTCTTTACAGTTAAGTTTCTCTATGACTCTGGTTTTCTGAACGTAAGCAAAAACTTTAAAATGTGATTTGAAAGGCAGAAAAGTCAATAGGGTAATAGGAGAGAAAAAMAGATTTTTTTTCTCTTGAGACTTGAATATATGTTTATTACTTTTCACTTAAGATTTTAATCAATCTCCAAATTGATATATGCTTTTTCACTGCGGATTGACAGCTATCATGGTGGAGAGGGGAAAACTTACCTGCTGTAGTGTTTTTCTGTGCTGTCTTCTGTGCAAAGTAGTTAATTACTGTGCCTAAAATAGAATTCTCATTTATTAAAACTGACTTATATATCTATGAAGAAAKCCACTGGAACATCTTCCCGGTTAAGGCTGTTTCTTCAGTGTCTTTTACAAGCTTGCAACTGATTTAGGTTTACTTTTCTTAGATAAGTGTTTTTTCATTGTGCGAAGATGTTTGGCATTTACTCTTGCGCTGTGGATGTTTTGTCATTTCTCGTTTCTGCTGATGCAGTGATATGTTTTCTGTCAGAGGAGATTTACTGGCACGTTACCTTGCTTGACAGGAACTGTGAGCCCCGAGGATTTCCTGAGGAGAGACTTCCAGATGCACAATGTGAGATTTCTCATCTTCCACCTACATTAATTACATTATCTCCCAGAAACAACCTTCTAAATGAAATTATTCACTGAAATTCTTACATACATTCCAGCTGCCTGGACTTCTCAAATGCTTTGGGTATCTATAATTAATTCACAGAAAGCCAACTGGGAGACTGTATACCCATTTTCTGCTTCTGCAGTATCTGCCAGTAATGGGTAAGAAAAGCCTTTTCTACCTGGCAGCTGCAGGAAGATAGAATTTTACTGCTTCCAAGTCTTCACAAATCTCAGGTCAGGCTCCAATGAAACCTAAAATTGGATTTAAAACTATGCATTTTTAATATTCCTTTTAAATATACTTCAGTCCTTTATTTTAGTGCAAACTCGGTCCGTGTTTTCACAATTTTTATTACAACCAAAAAGACTAGAAATTTACTTTAAAAATACAAGTATTGTGATTTTCACAAAGTCACACATCTCCAAGAGCTGGACTTGAAAAGGCAATGCAGTCCCTTAGAACAGGAAACTCAATCGTTTCTGTTGGCAAAAAGGTTATAAATATTGTTGACTTGAGGAGTTAAATAACATGGATGAAATTTGATATTGACAAACCCTGAAGCTAACGGGACTGATATTATTTTGCTTTATTTATGTTTTCTTTGCACACTGATGATAGGGAGGAGAAACAAATTATGTCATCAATAATAATATACCCTCAACTGGAAGACTAGGAGGCTAAACTTAAAGCTGTTGCAATTGCATTTGTACTTACTAAAACCAGTTACAGATTTTTCTCATAATTTGTTATTTGTATTTCATGTTCTCTCAAGTGGCAGAAATCCTTTTTGACCTTGTCATCCAAGACTCAACATTCCCACTTTCCCTTTGAAACACAAATGGGACATGTGGCTCTTTGAGTTATCTTTTTTTATAGCTACATCCTACATACTTTGATTACAACAGTGGGGATTTTGACTGAATATTATAGTATTGGACCTATAATAGACCTAATTTAGTTCCAGTGTAAAATGATGCAGCTCCATTAAAAACAATAGTTTGCATCTATTTACTGGAACTGATATCAGGCGGAATCCTTTGAGAGAACATATTTCCCTTTGGCTATTAGAATCTTATCTCCCAAAGGCAGAGACATTATCTGCTGTATTATTTGTACAAAGGAACAACATCAAATGCCCATGTATAAGAATGGAAAATTAAGTTTTAAAAGAGCTTCGTGCTTTTTTTTTTAAGACTTTGAGAGAGAAAGCACACAAGTATGACCTTGTATTCTAGTGACTACGAGATGCTACACTATGGGAGAATTGATTGCAGTTTGTACATTTTCTCTCTGCCTACTACAGTTAGCTTTGATCTCTCAAACAACCCTCATTTAAAACAGTTCAAGATGAAATTCTGGTGGCATCTGCAACTATAATTGTACTTCCCTGAAAAATTTTGCAGGAGGAAACACATCACCTGTCTTGATATCATTTTTGTTTGGCTCACAGTGTTTTGTATTGCCAAGGACCATACATTTATTATATGTCATACCAATATGTCACACCAAATATCAATATTTGGTATGTGTCATAGAAGGCATTTTTCTGCGTCTATAAATTTTGTTATATTTCTTCTTTGTTCTTCACTGTAATGTAGCTGGTATTGTTTTCCTTTTCCCGTAGAGTCAATATGAATAAAATGCATGGAAGAATAATAGTGAGTGGGAGTAAGGGTGGGAATGTAGCTATATCAAGAAAAATAAAAAGTGAATATCAGTTGAGAGAGAACAAAAGTACCTCTTCTTAGTATTTCTGAGGATAGAATATTGAAGAAACAAGACTCATTGTTGATGGGGTTGTCTTGATGGGATGCCTTGATGGGGTTAATCTGCTAAAAAATATCACCTGTTAATGCAGCAATATTTTTATGAGACAGTCTCAGAGCCAACATATTTGACACCTGAATTTATGCTCTGTTACAGCATAAATAGCAGTATTACTATTACTTTTGTCTATCATTGGAAAGTCTCACAATCCCTTAGAACTGTGAGGAATTAACTTTATTAAATTATTATATGACGTTTGCATTTAAAAATAAAATTCTTTAAATATGCCTTTGAAAGCACTCTTTGATGGAACTTTGTGAGTGCTTTCTTAGTACATCTCTTATAGAATGTAAATTCATATTTATGTGCTTTCTTTCTCTGAGTCCTTGAATCTAGATTTTCCACTTTGTAAGGAACAAAGATTTTCATCAAGCATTTGAAGAAAAATGGTGAAGTTTAAAAGTATTAAAATTCAAAATATTTGCAAAATGCTTTATTAAGGGAGGAAGCAAAAAGTAAGCTAACTAGTACAACTTAATAGATATTGCTAATATATTTTCAACATTGTTCTTCTTTGGAATAAATTGTAGAACATTTGGAATAAAGACTCTATACAGTCTTTCACAGAATCCTTACCACTCTCTCCTAAAATGTGGCTCTAGGAAAAAGTTTTCTTAACATATAGTTGATCTGTATATTAGTATGGCCTTTCAGGCAGGAAAAATGATCTGTTCTTAGGAGAAATCATCACATGTTTTATTGTCTCCTAACCAGCTATATTTAGAATGTGTCTATATTCCTTCTAACTAGGGTTTATCTCACCAAGCATAGGCTTCATTTTGTTTTACTCCCTTGACTATAGAGGAAACATTGTGACAGCTAAGTCAGAGCTACAATGTGCATGTCTAAATAAAAATGTGTCCTGTTTTGTATGTCTTCCTTCAATGCAATATCATATTTTGATAACACCACCGAAACAGGTAGTACTGATTGATCTTCCCAGGTCTGGTCAGGTTAACACAGAACTCTGCTATACCCTAGTAGCACCTTAAATTACAGAAAACTTATCATTTGCAGCCATCTGTCCATATATGAGTAGGTGTTGATTAGAGTATTTGCAGTGTTAGATAAGAACACATAATCATTCCACAGAATTCTTGTCTGTAAATGTATGATAGGCATGATTCCACTGTTTTTATTTTAATATATTTGGAAAGATATGGCTGGAAAATATATTTTAGTTCCACAGATTACTCTGAAAGGCTTGAAAAAAACATCAAAAGTCCACCCGTATATTTCCTATTAAAAAAAAAGAGCAAGTTATAATCAGTGTTATACTTCTGTGGCACATTTGTAGTCAAATATCTTGCTATCACAAAATCTCTCAGAACAAGATTTTCAGAACCAACTGTTGAGCAGTTGTCAGAATGTCAAAATTTCCCCATGTAGCTCTGTTGTTAAAGAATGTAGGTTTGGGACAGAGGGAGAAAATAAAGATTTCTCTGCTATCAGGGAAGATTAAGGAAGTTTATGTCAGAGGAATTGTGGCACGGTTCCTTTCTTGGTTAACATTTATGGGTCTGTTCTGTCTTCAGTGTCCCTGTTTCAGTTAAAATTCTGAAGAGCTATAATCAGTTTCTGAGAAGAGCATTTTCCAGTCTTTGTGATATATGCTGTATACACAACCGTACTAGAACATAATGCACAGTGTTTTCAAATAGAGAAAAACAAGTAATTATATAAATTTCCATAGAAGTTACATCAAATAAATTTAGGATAATTGTCAAAAGTAAAATCACTTCCTTGTTGCTGTTCCATTCTTCCTGTTGTCATCATGCTTAAATACCTAAAGCTGGACAGTCAAATCTGTGAGGTCCAAACTCTCAGAGACACTGGATAAAATTTKAATTGCTTGTGAAAGGATTAATTTAAAAACAAGAATTTGGTGCTAAAAATAGTGTGGACTGCTTACACCATGTCCCAAAATTCTGTTTCTTATCCCTTTGTTTAGTACTTGCCTTTCTAGCTCAGACAACTCATAGAAGTTGCTAAGCAGCTAGTGAGATTTGACAGTTCCTGGAGGAACATGCTCTACTTTGGCACTTGCCTAAAACTAATCCTAGTCTGGGCAGCTGAGTGCTCTTCACACTCCAGCCAATGCCAGGAGTTACAAAGGATGGCAACCAAGAGCTTCAGCAGTTTAAAGCCAGCAGAAACATTCAGGGGTCAATCTTCATGTAATGGTTCAGACTAGTAACAAAATATAACAGTACTTAAACATTTGGTTAAAATAAAATAAAATAAAATAAAATAAAATAAAATAAAATAAAATAAAATAAAATAAAATAAAATAAAATAAAATAAAATAAAATAAAATAAAATAAAATAAATAGTTTTTGTATTGGCAGGCAATTACCAATGTTAAGAAGGGCTCTGTGACTGTTTTTTGTTTCTTTCAGTTTACTCAGTGGAGAGACCACTTGTTATTGAACTTGTTTTAGGAATATAAGAAGCATTCTTTGGAATAATTTAGATTCAGATTCTGCATATTTAAGCAAACATATAAATGTGCATATCTATATCTTTTCTCCTTTTATTTTCACTTACCTATTATATAGTTCAGTGCCTTCTTTTCTTTTGTTTCTGACTTCAGATGCTGTGAATGGCTATGCAATTTCCTTTTCTGTATTAAAGCTAGCCTTTTATATCTTAGTGTAGCACAGCCAAACAAAGGACAGTACAAGGACATAGAAACCATCAAGAAATACCTTTTATTCACAGCTCTTTTCATCTGCTCAACAAATAACAGAAACTAGGTTAATTATTGCATACTTCTGGTTCCCTGGGCTCTCATGGTACTCTCCATATGGTCTGTTCAAAATGGAGGCACTTGAATATATCAGATGTAAATTATGCAAAAAAATATGATCATATAGTGGAACAGAGTAATAACAGAAAAGATACCTCTTCAACAAAAACAGAAACCTAGCTAATAATCACTCTTTATTCCCAAATTCCAAGGCAGAGCAACATTGTACCAAGTACATAAATCTCCCTTCTGACATTAATTTCATAATCTTTAAAATATATTCATTCTTGAGCATTAAATATTGTTCCTTCATGCAAGAAATTCACTGGCATAATGGACAATTATTTTTGCTTTCTTCCTTCAATCCTTCCCTTTTTGGCTTTTTTCACCTTGCTTTTCATATGACCTAGCTCCCTTCCTCTACTTTTCTCTTTCACTGGTTCTTCTGCTTCCTGTTCTTACTCATTAGTAAGAGAACTTCATCCTCTCTACTATTTAAAGTGAGGTTTCTAAGTATATGTGGAATATGGTCATTTCCTATGGAGAAAAGTTTACAATAATTTTATCCAGGTACTAAAAGATTGTGTAAAGCATCATATGGAGAAGGTTACACACATAGCAGAGGGCTGTCATCAAGTGTTTCGATTCTTCAGCAGGTTTTGGGACGGTACATTAGTGTTATGAATAAGGGATACTATTGAGCAAAGAAGGCAGGCCAAAGTGAATAAATGAGTACATTGCTAACTGGAAATATAAGCCAGGTTCTCAGTTAGAGTAAACTGGCATAGGTACTATGATATCAGATCACTCACAGCGCACATACACACTTGGGAAACAGATATTGTTATCAAGGACAACCACTAGATGCAGCAGCTGAAGTAGATTAGCCCATTCAGGTAACAGAAGAGAGATATTACAAATTCAAGTGTTCAGAAATCAGGGGTGCAGGAAAATTATGTGTCTAAATTTCAAAAGTAACATAGGTTCTCTTTGCGTCTGACATAATGTAAATAGCGAGAAAAATAACAAATTTTCCTTAAGAGTTTAATTGCTGCAGCTTATGCATAGCTACACTATACATTTAACTAAGTTAGGTAGTTCAACTGATCAGAAGTAAATTTCTGAAAAGAAAACTTGAAAGGATAAACTAATCCACAGTGGGCAATTGAGAAGAAGGAGAGAATAAAAAAGTCTACCTTCAACCTAAGAGACTAGGATTTGTTCAGGCCATTACAAGAAATGCCTGATCATCTACCTAATAATCATTCAGGAGACTACTATTTAGTCTCGCAAGATCCTATTTCTCTATTAAATAAAGTCTTCCTTGACAGTTATACTGATTTATGGTATTCCTCATAGGGACTTTATTTCTCTATTGAGTACAGAATAGGTGCTTTTATATATAGTCTTACATTAAGTAAACACAGAATACTTTTCTAGGGAACTTTAGTCTTATTTGGTGCATAAGATGGGCAGTTACCTGAGCAGGAATCAAAACTGTGCAGTGGAAAAAAAAAGAAAAAGTAAGTAAGTGAATACAGTTTAACTTTGTGGCAAACTCAGCAGATCAGCTGGTCCTCTGAGATAAAAAGGTGTAGAATAAACAAGGAGAACTACTAGTAGTAGTTTACACAAATACCTATTTAGGTGTTATTAAGTAGCTTACACTACTTGACTGCTGAGAAGATCTCTTCTGATAATATTTGAAAAGTTGTATTTGAGTTTCATTGGAACAAAACCTGCTATCATGCTACAGTCAGCAAGGCTAGCCCAAGCAACCTTCATCAGTGAGTTCGCTAACTTGTACTAAAGCAGATAAGGCAAATTCCATGTATTCCATTTTAAATTGGAATAGAATTGGAAGACCAGATGCTTCTCTTCATGAAAATAGTGTCACGAGGTTGCTGCTTTTCTACATACTTGGTGCATTTTGTCTCAAACAAATGGCAATGTTCAATGTTCAAATGGACATGGCAATATTCAAGAACCAGCATGGGATGGAATTCATTAGCGATATGATCACATATACTGAGTTGGGGTGCAAATAGCCATAAAAGGACTAAGCAAGCATTTAAACTACTCAATTTATTTAAAAGGCATTTTAATGCAGGTCCTTTCTAATATTTCTGAATATTGTAAAGAAGAGAAGCTTAAATTCTCAGAGTTTTAAGACGTGTTTTAAGAAAGACTATAGATAGGTGGGGAGAAAGCATGAAGAACAAATTCAAGGTAAAAAAAATCAGACATATGGAGCCATATGGAGGATAGCCTTGATAAGAACAGGAGAAAAATTCAAAGCAATGAGTTGTGAAGCTCTGGGAGAACAGCATGGATATGAATTTATGAATGTTGCTTCTCTCAATCTTGACTTGGATTCAATTCATCCCTTATCCCCTTCTCTTTTTACTTGCTTTAGTGGTGCAGAATAATAAAAAGAAATAAATCTTCCAATGCTTTTCCTATTTTGAATAGGAATTAATCAAATCAACTTGTTGCTTTGCATAATACATTTTGTTGAGACTGTATTTTCCCCAACACATGCAAATTTGACGCATTGTATGATTACTGTTTCTGCAAATCTCAGACACCTAATCATTTCTTTTCTTAAGTATAGAGAACAGATAAGAGTCAAATAGACCCCAAGAAAAATACATGTACATTTGGTGCAATGCTTCAACATTTTATATACATGTACATCCACATAGTGAACAACACATAATAAATCGCTTCACCTAGAAATGGGTCTAGAATCTTCTTATAATATTGATCTGGTGAAAGTTTTAGTTGAGCTGAGTTTGAGAGAAACTTCAAAATGTGCCTATATGTTAACAAAATACTGTAGTGAAATGACTAGTTGTCTTAAACAGTTTGGCATGTTTCCATTTGTTTTAACAAACTCAATATTCATTACAAAGACTGCATTAAACACAATACAGTTGCTCAGAAATATAGATTTGCATTCAAAAAATGAAATCACATTTTAAATCTGTGATCTTCAAAATTTCGTTCATGAATTTTGATGTTGACAAGTTCTAAATCTGAGCCATGGCAAAGCCAAGAATAAGGAGGGAGTAGCAAGAAGGGTACAAGTTAAATTCCAAAATATGTTAAAATGGACTGTTGGTYTTAGAAAGTAGATATGTAGAAGTATAAGTACTTTTTCAGTTATTCATTTGTGTCTTACAGTGCTCCTCACAGATGAAAGGTGATCATTTTTTCTTGTAGTATTACCTCCCTAGGTTTAATTTATATTTGGTAAGAACCATATACTAGAGATACTACAGAAGTCCAGAACATTAAGCAGTTGTAATAGTAATAGTATTTATCAATGTTTTTCTCTTACCCTTTGATCTTCACAGTCACTTTACATTTCAAAGCAATAAAATACTGAACAATTCCCTCAGATGTGGTTTCTACATAAGAATTCTAAGTTCTTTCTGAGACACTCTACATGACAGCATTGGGGTGACAAATAAGCATGTAGCTGAATTACAAAGAAGTCAAAATTTATAAATACAATTCACAATATCATATTTGATTCTCCTGGTTTGCTATCAATAGAAGTCACATTTTGGCAAAGAGCTTGCATTCCTTCTGACTTGAAATTGTGAACTGAGCAGGAATATAAAACTAAATGTATGCTAATCAAGACCTTATGTACAGACCGCTATAAACGATAGTAAACTGGTGTGACAATCTGCCTGCATTTGCCTCTGTGTTTGTTAGCCAGCATATGTGCCTAGAATCTATTAAAAGACCAATTCTTTCTGATTCTGGGAACAATGAATGTGAGGAATTGCCTGAAAGACCAAAGACTGCTCATGAGTCTTACATACACAACTATAATTATTTAAATGGGTCCATAAATATATATAAGGTGAGAATCACTGGCCCRTAAACTGCATACCTTGAGTACCATAAACATTTTATTTTTCAGCTTTGCTATCCCACATAGAGAGAAGGGTTATATTCAGATCTGTCTAGTCACATACTATAGTAATATACTTGTATATATGCATGTATAGGTGGACCAATAGATCAAATGAAGATGCACGTTGTCATAAGACAGGCAGTATTGGAATGCTTCTCCAGCCCTTTCCAATGTCTATATTAAAATACAGATGATAAATGTCATAAGTATACTTCCTGAAATAGAATAGCACATCAGTAACAGTGTTTAAAGACGCTCTGTTGCGGAAATGAAATTCTCGTTTCATTTACACTGAACCTGGGCTTTTTTGAGGAGGAAGGAGAGACGCTGCCAAGTGAGCAAAGATGGAGACGGTTGCAGAGAACCATTTAGTCAGTAAAACACCACACTTTCTCATAATGTCATGCATCTCACTCACAATAATTCGTTCTTATTAACTGCTTGGGTACAATTTATTTTCCTCTCAGGCTATGAATGCAAGTGCAAGTATAGCAGACTCTGGTTGGAGCTGATAAGCCGTCCTGTAGAAGCAGCACTGCTGGCATGATGAGATTTGTTAAGAAGACAATATCCCATTGGCTCAGACAAACCTTGCTGTATATCAAACCTATCAAGAATAATATCTGAAAAATAATGCCTTTATGTATCTGCCAACTTCCACAGAAAGCTCTCCAGTGTTCCTTTGGAAATGCACTTTGATTTTTTTGTTTGTTTGTTTTTGAATTTTTCATTTTGGATTGATGTACTCATCAATTGAAAACTTACCTACTCTCATTTATATATTTACAGATTTTTTTAAAGTCAGCTTCTAAAACATAAACAGAAACCTATGCACTAAACAGAAAGATGAAAAGATGAGCATTGTCATTGCTGTAAAAGAAAAATCAACATTTTCCCTTCAACTTCTTATAAAAACAGAAATAACACATTCACACTATTGAATTATTGTTATATCATTTTTTAGAATTTTTTTAACTGAGCTGTATGATCTTACAAGAGCAAAAACATATATAACTAATGTCAATACATATGATCAGAAGAAGACCCAGGTGTCAACATTTTTTTAACACCATCCCAGCAGTGTCTCTTGCAGAAGAGAGTACACTTAGTGTCATCATACTCATGCTCCCGCTAAATGTATTTTGAATTTATCCCAAGACCTAGAAAAGTGACATGTAGCACTATTAGTAGGCATAATGCCATACTGACAGATGGGTATGAGGTTAAGCATCCATAAGACAGAATATGGCTATCTAATGTGCATTTCAACTGTTGATTTCCCAGCCAGAAATCAGCAGCTCATTCTMAATGCCTATGGCTAACAGAATACAACATCACTATTTATTTCAGCTCTGAAGTACATTCATTTAGAAAATTAATGTCTATCTCCATGGCATGAGGAATAAATTCAGAGATTTAGAATCAGCTATTTATGATCAAGTCCTCTTCTCTTTGATTCTCAATCAAAGGCCTCCATGGAATTGTTTGGGAAACCCGTTTCCCAATATGAGGAAGGAGTCCAGAAGTGTGAGCAAGTAAGTTTTGAAACAAACATTATTTCTGGTCCGTCACACTGAACAAATGTTTCAGTGCAAAATCCTTGGTATGTCATTGAATCACATAGCTATCATCTGCATATTTCCAACAAAGGTCTTCAGAAGCAATTTTCTATGCTGTAAACAGAAAATACTTCTTTTTCTGTTTTCCAGGCTGAGTTATATGTATTCCCAGAAGTTAAGCTTTACTTACTTACTCGCTACAGAGTAAAGTTCTACATATAGAACAATATAAAAGTGGCAAGATATATCCTCCTAGAGAGAATTCATTTCAGTGGTGCCTATGCTAATTCTGGCCTTTCGTACAAAAGAGTTTCTTGTACTATAGTGCCAAAATAGTTGGTAATTGGGTGTGATTTAACTTTTCATCCATAAGTAAACCAGAGTAAACCAGAGCAACCAGAGATAATTTCATCCCAGAGAATTTGGATTCAGCTGCCAGACAGCAGAATGTTGTGAAATGTGATTTGCTAAAACAATTTCAATAGAAAAAAAGATAAATAATATATAAAATGAAAGGTCTGGTGACTCTCACTAATCAAATCTCAAGCGAAGTGCTATTGTAGCTTCCATTAACTTGTCACCTTTCTCCTTCGAAGTTAAACTGAAGTAGACCATCTCCTGTGTGTGATTTTTTGCAAAATGATAAAACGAATTTTTCCATATGAATCACAGTTTAATAATAAGGATAATATATCTTGACTTTTCTGCCATTGGCATCACTAATTTTTGTTTGACTCATCAAAAGACACAGCCTGATGTTGCTGCTCTTATCCTTTGGCTATGAGTGTAAATGCTTTTCCTGAAGCTGAAGTCATGAATGCTCACTGCAAATATGCTGTTTGTTTTTGCTTCTTTGCTCTCTAGCTTGATACTCTGCACTGTTTTAAATGGGATCCACATCAAAAGCACAAGGCGGTAAGCTTCCTTCTGCTAGATCAGACAATAGAGTTGCAAGAGGATAACAATGCCCCCTGGGAAGGAAATGAAAGTGTATTTCTAAACTCTTGTAAGTCAGGCCAAAATTGTAACATTCTCTGTATTTGGAAGCAGAATAACATCAAGAAGAAATCAGAAAGGGAGCTGTCAGATACCAAACATAGAGTGCAAGTTATCAGGATCAGGAAAAGGTTTATTTCTGCTTGATATGATTTCAAAGTAAATAGCTATACAGGATTAAAAAAAAAGCAGTAGTAAAGCAACATGTAAGAGGGAAAAGAAGTCGTAGCCATTGTATATTTCATATGCATTTCTTCTTCAGGAATGCATACTCTGTAATCCATCCATATACATGGAGACATATACGCCTCGACTTTTCAACTATACACATTAAAGTAGTCAAAATGATCCTTCATATATTTTTAGAATGTAATAGCACATCTTGGAGCTAGAGTATTTATTAAATATACTGTGAGAAACTTTTGAATAATTTTTTTCTGTGCTGTTCTCTGTATCATCATGTATTTGAATCATCAGCTTTTAGTATTAAGAGGAAAGTCGTATAGGAGACAAAGTGCAAGAGGAATCATAGATTCCAATAACCCTTTGTCCATTTCTAAGCTTTCAACCCTATATTTCTTTTATTTCTCAGATGAAATGRAATGCATCAAACCCAGTTTCATTTCGGCCTTTTAAAGTACTAAAGGTGAAAAACAGGGAAGCTGCAGATAACGTGGTAAGCAAAAAAGAGCACTGTGAGAAGAGAATCTTTGTTCTGTGTCAGCTATTGTCAGAGCAGAAAGGCATCTGTTCAAAAAGAGAAATGAGGGACTACGTTTTCCTTTTAAATATAAGATAATAAGTCCTATAGAAGTATATGTGTGAGATGTAAACTTCCACTAGAAAAGTGTTATACCAAAGGTAGGAGGTAATGGTGATGATGATCATAGTAGTAGAACAAAGGTAGAGAAATATTGCACAAGGATACATATATGTACACCAGGTAATTAGTAGCAAAAAAAACGCGTCCAGAAAACAGCTGGAGAAACAAAACATGGCAATTTCACTGAGCAGGTAGCAAAAGTTAAGTCATGGCTAAATTTTTGAGTTCTTCCATGGTTCCCACTACATTCATGTTTTATACTGTCTCAAAAGAATTGCCTTTGCAGAAGATACCTGAGAGTCAGGGCATTAGTGCAGCTTCTGTATCAGCCTGACCATGAGTTCCTTGTGCAGGTGGCATGCACGGAGATAGTATAGAATCAGTTACTATAGCCAAGGCCTGCTAAAGTTCACTCTTCAGTGAATGATCTTATTACTGAAATTTGTTGTTAAAACTGTCTATTTTATGCTTCTCCAAAGTCACCAGAGTAAGGTGACCATTTACAGCCTGGTGTCAAATGAAACAAAGTTGTCATTTCTTGCTTCTAAAGCCAATTTAATCACTTCATTAAATGATTCTAAGTTGTTTTTTGTGTCTCAAAAGCCATTACATGGGATCTCATGACCTGCTTATGGAAATGAAATAAAAATATCAATCTATTCTCGTTGTATTTCTGACTTTTCTCAACCAGTAGCTAAATTGGAAATTTGAAAAATTTCTGCAAAATTCACATTGATTCCACTATGATTTAATTTATAGCTACTCTACAGGTTGATTGAGTTTGTATAAAAGGGCCTTAGAGATAAGCTGTTATCAACTACAAATAGGAGAGAATATCTTAGCACTTCTTCCATTTTATGTCCCTTTTTCAAAATTGAGAATATGACCTTCTCTTTTTAAAAAGTCCTCTGATTTCTTATCCAACCTTTAAACAAATGAAACGAGTACAAAGAGTTTGTTTGACTTTTCTCTTCAGCTGTTAATTATTTTCGTGGAATCAGTAGTGATAGTTGGAGCATTATTGTTTGAAAATTCATGATTCCTCTAGGAATTTGTAAAAATTCAGTCCTTCCACAGTGAGGTCAACCAATTGGTGTTTGAGCTCCAACCTGAGCTCTTCATTAAAGACCTCATCAAAATCTCTCACCATCTCACCATCTCACCATCTAATTGCATTCTGTGTAAATGTGTATTCTGTTTGTGTGATATTTCCACTTTTGTCCTTTATCAGGCTTCGTTGTTGTTAATATTCTTGCCTCCATAGATTGGTATCCTCATAAGATGACCTCACTTTATTGATATTTTTATCCTCTTCCATCTTCTTTACAAAGCTAGGCAGGTATTGTCATTTGCATTGTTTTATCAGTCTCTTGGCATTTGTTTTATCTTGATCATACTCCTCAGCAGGAGTCTGACTCCACATCTGAACACAGGCTGTTCTCACACATCACTCACAAATAATTAACCTTTTTACCATTCGGCTTTGCCCCCAAAACTCCTCCAAAAGGTATTTATTCCATCTTCCTTTACCCTGCTGAGAGCACAGAAATCACAGTCTGAGTCTTTATGTTGACCATGGCCCAGTGATGTGAGCCACATTGGAATGAAACAGAATTCAACTATCAGCTTCTTCTGCTCCCGGAGTAGGAGTTCTATAGGCTCAATGGTAGGGCTGAAGAAGGTCATCTATAAACCAGGCAAAGGTGAGCATGAGTTTTGACTTCACATTTTAAGCAAAGTACCAGCTGATTTATTCTTTGTCAACCATACCTTTCGCAGATATCCTTATATTTATCTACAGCACACTCGAGTAGTAATCACAGGCTGTTCTGACCGAGAGCTATTAAGTAACATACTTTTCTGTTCTTCCCCAGAACTTCCAGGTAATTAGTTCCTGGAACCAAGAATGCAATATGGCTTTCCCATATGGCTCTATAGAGCATGATCTTCACCTGGTACATTAAAGCAGCATAGCTCTGATGACATCACTTTATTGTCGCAACAGGATTAGGCCCATTGATTCTTGGCAGGGCCAGTATAATCAGAGCCATTGCTATCTTGTCAGTAGGTACCAACCCTAGTTTTTCAGCTTATTCTTTTTTTGTAATATTTCAGTTGTCTTTGTTGGTTACTGAAAGGGAATGTTTGCCTTACTGATTTGTATGTGGCTTAGTGTACTGAGAATGTAAAAAAAAAACAGGCTTGCATGTGCAGACACTTCTGGTTTTTTGTTACATTTGTAATGCCAATAATATACTACTTCAAAAAATAGTATATTATTCAATAAACAATATAACAGATGAGCTTATCCAGGAAGAAAAGCAAGCACAAATATTTCATGGAAGTATAAAAATGCTGCTCAGTTAGAAATAATTCTTCCACAAGAACAGTCTGCCTTGCTCCATACTCTTCATTTCCTGTTTTTCTCTCTTCTTCCTTTGTCTCTCTACTCCAATAACTTTCCCTCTCTTTTGTATGGGATAATAAACCTCTTTATTGCTTTATTTTTCTTTTTTTTCCTCCATTTTCCTTTTCTTCCAAGTGAAATTGGGTTTGTCTTTTTAACATGGTCACTTTCTGACTCAGAGCATATTTWTAAATGCCCCCCCATTCCAGTACAGAGATATTTTCAGTCTGGAATAAATGGGGTTTGACTCAAATTACACGACACTTGTGTGAAGTAGAATAAAATAAACAAAACAATTGCTCAGAACAAGTTAGGAAAACCTGCAATCTTTCACAAAGTTTGTTGCCCTCAGCAGAGCTGAAGTAGCAGGATTGCCTTAGGAGGTTTGGAGTGAGGGCCTATCTTCCTCCTCAGAGGTTGGAGCCCATGCAGAGACTGCACGACATGCTTTTAATGCAATGACAACATTGCTCCCATTAACAGAGTCCATCTCACTCTTAGGCTGAGGCTTTTCTTGGATCAGAGGGACACAGGCGACATTGGTTTCCATATAGCACAAAGAAAAAGCACCCACTTTAGCTACCAGTGAGACATTTCTTCCCCTAAAGTCATTGAGGAAGATGAAGAAGGTCTCTACCTTATTCATGCCTATATCTTATTTCATAATAAGGATAATAAGGAAAATAACCTTAGTTATTTTCCAGACTGGTGAAATGTGGCAAGCAGGCAACTTAGCTATAACACTTTTGATGACTACAAAGAAAAACACGCAGGACACGTATTTTTGAGTGAAGAATTTTCTTCCCAATCTGATTCAGCATTAACCATGTTGAATTCTGAATTTGCAGAGCATTTACATCATGTTTCACTACAGGTGGGTTTTATTCCCAGCAGTGTCCTTACAGCAGGACATTGCATGAGGTCTGTTGAAACAAGTTTTGGCAGAATTGCAGTGGGGCTCAACAGAAAAAATTATTGTTACAAGTTATCAGTTAAAGCCTACTGGGAGAGTGACTACATGGATACAACTCAAAATAAAAAATAAACTTTATGTAAAATATCCAATCCTTTTGATAACCTGACTTGAGAAGAAAAATCAAAGAAAGGTAGAGTTTAAGCTGCTACTTTTTTTTTTTTTCCTTTTTTTGTATTAGTCCATGTATCTTTCCCCCAGAAGCTTGTTGAGTAACAGAGCAGAAATAGATAAAGGATGCTCAATCTTAACATGTGGCACACAAATATGATCAGCATTTTCTTGGGGAAATGTAGGGAAAAGATACAAGTCAAAATAAGAATAAAATTAGGTAGCCAGATCTGATCTATATATCTCTTGCATCTTTTGTCAGAGTACAACCAGGTAAATTAAGAAGACAACTGTTACAGTTGTTACTGTCACAATGTTATTTAGGTGAAGTATTGGGGTTGTTGTTTCTCTTTTTTGTTTTTGTTTTTTTACTTCAGGAATGAATGGTAGATCTTGAATGTATTTTGGTTGTCATTATTAATGAAATGAGAGAGAGCTATCTACAGATTTATCTCGGATGCTTATCCTGTAAAATTGTGGAGAAGCTTTTGGAAATCATATACACAAATGCAATATGCAATAAATGACACCTGCCTAATACAGCTTTTAAGTACTCCTCTAGGAACACCGTGCCTTTCTCTTTTGATTTAGTGGGAATTTGTTATATTCAGTGAAGTACAGTGAAGTAGAGACACCAGGTTCTTTTTAAATGCAGGAAAATATGAGGCCTGTTACCTTTACATTTTATGAGTTGCTTGCTCTTTAGTGTTTGGCAAGACAAATAGAATTACATACTGTGAGTGACTCAGAACAGAACTTTACTATCAATCATCTGCCTGACTCTGCACAAATTCTGTAGGGCATTCAGGACATTTTGCTGCCTATGAATATTTTAGACAAGATGAATCCCTGAAAGCTTCCTGATGGATTAATACTGGAAAGCAGGACTTTTTCTTGTTTTATAGCTGTTTGTCAAAATGCTATTGCCAGTGTTGCTCTACAGTAGAAGCTTGTCTCTAAATGAAAAAAAAAGTAACACAAGGGAATACTGCTGGTCCTTTTATCACACATCATTTGAAAAGAATTACATTTAATATATTAATATTGCAAGAGCTATAACAGGAGAAAGTAGTAAGTTGTACTAGCTTCTAAACCTTTAACTTACTAATAAATTTAACTACATTGTATATTTATTATTGTCTACTTTGACTTCAGTGAGACTTTTGACACTGTCTCCCGTAACATCTTCATAAACAAGCTCAGGAAATGTGTTAAGTGAGCGGACAGTAAGATGGATAAGAACTGGCTGAATGGCAGAGCTCAGTGGGTTGTGCTCAGTGGCAGTCTAGTTGGAGACTTGTAGGTAGTGGTGTTCCCCAAGGGTCGGTAATGGGTTCAATCCTGTTTGATTTATTCATCAGAAGCTGTGGAGTCTCCTTCTCTGGAGACTCAAAACCCATTTAGACATGATCCAGTGCAACATGCCCCTGACCCTGCTTTTGCAGGGGGTTTGAACTAGATGATCTCCCAAGGTCCCTTCCAAACTTAAGCATTCTGTGGTTATGTGATATTTAAGTCTTATCAGTGTCATCTTTAGATGCAGGGTATGGGGACTAGGCCTGAAAGCTCCACAGATTCCCCTGCAAATATTAAGGGAGTAGTCTCTCATATTGTACAGTCAGATTCTCTGTTCCCAGTAAAACTGTGTGGATGTTTCTTGTCTTTTGCAGCAAGAAATTTTTTTTCTTGAAAACTTTCAGCCTAGCTGTGTAAACTCAGAAGAGYGTCTATTGTTACAACTGTGTATAGATGACTCCAATAACACAAACTTACTTACTGCTTCCAACAAGAATATGACGGCAAGTCATTTTGTGTACACATTTACCTGCCCAAAGTCCTCTAGTCATCTCTACAACTGGATCCTCTATAATCCTCTGCTGCCTCTGATACGATTTTTTATTTCTGATATGAATAATTATTTAGTTATCTGTCCATCCAAATGCAGGATCAAAATATCTAATCAATCTCTAACAAACTAGAGCTATCATAAGCCAGCCATTTAGAGTCACAACATAATCAGGACAGAATTAGTCACAAGGTCCACCCTTCAAACAACCTTCGGTACTATATCTTTACTAGCAAAATTTTCTCTTGTTTATAATTTGTTTCTAGTCTTAAGCTGTGCCTCCACCTCCTGTTAAACAATTGCCACCTGCCAGTGCAAGGACAGCTGCAGTTCAATTCATGTGAAAGAATTCCTTTATCTCCCATGACTACCTCTCCAGGTTGTTGTAAGTGTTAATTAAATTTTACAGACAGCTTGGAGACATTTGTATGCCTGCAAATTATTATTAATTACAACTTCACACTAAAAGTAGACATCCTCAGACCTACAGACGCCCAAAGCAAAGTCATACGCACCCAAAAACCATTCTTGAACTTTGCAGGAGCTTTCAATAAGATATGACATTTGAAGGTCAGGTATATTTTCATTCAGAACATGAGTCTTTATAGAGAAGAAAAAGAATACATAAAGTTTTCTCATTTCAAACTTCAGCAAACGAAGGAATATTTTTCTTTATTAGCACGAATATTAAAGATGATCTGACTAGTATTGCTGCAGTACATCTGTTGTGGTAATGAATAAGAATTTGCCAAGCTATTCTCTCATTTCGTTGTAGTAAGAATAAAAAGCCCAACCCATTAACAGGAGCAGGGTAAATGATCTCACTTCATCATTTGCAAAGAGACTGATGGAATATGAAATGAGTTTCATGGCAGTACAAATCATGATATTACACAAATTGTTTGCAGTTAGATAGATAAATGGATGGATAGATAGATAGACAGACAGAAAGACAAATAGATGTAAGGCAGATTGTGGCATATGTGTATATATATATAGGTAATTATATAGAGATTTTAATATGAAAGTAGGAAAATACTTTTTTTAATTCTTATTATATTTACTTGTAACCATATACATAACTTTATAGACCAGACTAATTCCCAAATTAATTAAAGTACTTTTTCCAACTGCTGAGGAGCTGCCACCACATGCACGCATGTATGTGTGGGGGTATGTATGTCTGTATATTTATATATATCAAAATACAGCATAAGAGAACATGGACTGAGAGCAATATTTCAATTTTATTTTTCTTTATAAAATACTCGCATGTCCTTTTTTTATATCTTCTATCTTCTTTGTTTTAACAAACAATTGGAAAGCAGAGAGGAATAACTTTGAAAAAAATAAGGTGTTTTTGCAATCTCATTCAAATTTTAGCTATTTTCTTAAACACTTAAAATCATGCCTTCTCCTGCAGTGATCTTCCAACTGGATTCAGTGAATGCTGGATTATTCAGGAAAATTAAGACAGTGTCCCCAACAAAATTTCAGAATTGGTTCCTTCTTACCACAGCAACACGATACACTGTTTTCGAAACAACACAAACTGCCAGAGGTCACACAGTTTCTGGACACAGATCAAGGCTTGTTATCCTACTAAAATAATTAATTTTATTATAGTTAAACTAATAAAAAATATCTATTAATGTTCTGAAATCCTAACATATTCCTTATAAAATACAGTAAAATACTATTTTTCTCTTGGCACATAGTTAAAATGTGAAACTCAGCAAACTGCAGAAATGAAGAAAAATGGGATTGCTGAAGTTCTGTGAAATGGGATAATTAAAATTTCCTTTAAGAAATAACAGTTCAAGATCTACTGTAAAAAAATGAAGGTAAGCTAACTTTCAAAATGAGGGTTTCATTTTTAAAAAGTGTCAAATATGTGCTTTTCTACTTTCTGTGCAGATCTGAAGATGAATTTAAAGATCACACACTATTTTTACATAATACCTTGACTTTCTCAGCACACAACCTGTTCATGCAGGGAAGCAGAATATGGCTTGCACTAGCTACATACTGATTTTCATGAACATAATTTTGCAGGCTAAATAATGTTCTTTACTTTTTTTTTATTTTCTCAGCCATACATATTCCACAACATAAGCAAATGGATCCCCTGTCCCTGAGGAAGTAACTGGTCATTGCTGCATCCTGACTGGAAGGTTTCTTTAGCTGTAAGACTGGGATGGCAAAACTACACTAAGTCACACTGGTCATCAGAAAAGAATTATGCACATATTAAATTAGTTAATTATTTGCTAATTGAATTATTAAATTGTTTGCTAATCAAGCAAGAATAGTTTCTACTTGAGGAATGGAATATTTTACAGGCAATACTGTACTTGAGCAATGTATTGTACTTGAGCAATGAAATATTTTACAGGCAAATCTAGCAAAAACATGGATGTGTTCAAGAAATCTCTGTAAACTTGAAATGATTTCCTGTTTCCTAAGAATCTTAGCTAGTCATTGCAATATATTTTTTCCCACATAATATATTTTATAATATTCTGTGAAATCAATGTAACTCTATTATATTACAGTTAAAGTAATCCGTACAGAACAAGAACAAAATTAGAACAGATTTTTTAGCAGAATCTGCCATGCAAAATTAAACAATGATTTTTAATGCTGTTTTGAGTATTCAATGGATTTTAAGGAACTGTTTTCTCAGACAGTGAATATGGCAGTGCTTCTCATTTATCATAGCCCCTGAGGCACTTTCACATTGCAATTATCTCAAATTCTCTATAACAACGAGATCGTTATTTTTACAAAAGCATAATCTTGCAAAACATTTGCATCTCTAATGTAATTAAATATTTGTGCACATGCTAATGTCTTCTACCTAATCTTAGGTTAGCAAATTCTCTTTCCCGTTCAAGAGAGAGAACTACAATTTTACCCTTTTAATAAAGGCTTCAGGGTTTAATGACAAAAATTAGCTACATAGCATTAGTGTATTCTAAGAGACAAAGGAATCTAGGCTTCAGGRAATTATCCTGCCACAAACAAAAAAATCTTTCCATGTAGATTTTAAAGAGACTAATACTAAGGATGTGCTAAGGTATTAAGAAATTAAATTGTTGTACTATGTTGAACCATAATTTCATGCTCTAAACTCAGATAAAATGAATAGCTGCTATTCAAACAGTCCTAATCCAAAGCCCATTGATGTCAGTAGGATATATTGTATGTATTTGGGAGTCTATTAAATATAACTACCACTTTAGAGACACAGGCAAAATGCTATTCCTTTTTGTAGATGTTTTCTCTAAAAGTAAATTACTTTTAGGCTCCTGTGTTACTCTCCAAGGTTGAATACCTACTCATTGTATTAAAAACACATCATTACAAAATAGACATACCATTAATTAGTGCCTGAGAAAACAATTGGCCTTTGCTAGACTGTAGGACTATATCCTAAATACGGCTATATATATTCATATATACCGCTAATGAGGCTTCATTAGAAAACACCATCTCATTTTTAAATAGCTTTAGTATTCATATTATTACAAAATAAAATGCAAGTTTGTTTGCATTTGTGACCAGGTCACAAATTTTTACCCTGTAAAAGTCCTAGATCTATTTACTAACTTATTTCACCACTTTCATTTACATGTAATACTTAAAACAATCATTCCCAGTACTTCCACACAAAGTCATCATGAGGAAATTGGTTACTTAACCAAAACTTACTTGTCTTCATGATAAAATTGTTTTCAAATCAAGGACAAAATTCCTAAAAATAACACAAAATAAATTTATTTGCAAAGTAAGTAAAAGGAGAAGTCTCAACTGTTCCAGTACGGTCAAGCCATTATCTATGCAAGTATAATGAAGAAACAAGATTTAAAGAACAATACCACTTTAGACCATCCCTACCCTTTCCTGCAGAGTAAGCTAGTCCTGTTCATTGAAGCTCCTAGAAACCTTCCTCCACACTAGCCCTATTCCTTGGAGGACAACAATGGCATTTACAGCTGTTTTTATTTCTTCAGTAGACTCAAAGTACTTGGAAAGGAGACAGAAGGTAACTCAGAAATCCTGTCCTAACTTGTGCCTAAGGCACAATAGATGCCTGTCTGCCTTGTGTCTAAGGCATCTATTGGTATGGTTATACTTGCAATTACTACGGCAATTCTGTGTAAAAAGCAAGGGATCTCCTACTGCTTCAGGACTTCCAAAGAAGTCATTCAAGAACTAGACAGTCACTCTTAATTATGGAATATTCATTAGTAAAACTATTTTTTTAAAACACACAGGAAGGTCTTTACATATGGCTTTGAAGCTTTACCGTTGCTATCTTATTTTTTTCTGTAGAATTTTATAAAATAGAGTTTAGAGTTTGCTAAGTCCACTTAGGGTGTGATGAAGTATACTTCAGGCTACACTAAAGCTATATTCATCTCACTTTAAAAGTACAAGACATGAACTTCTGTAAAGGTTCAGTAAAGGTTCTGTAAAGGCAAAACATATTATAAAATTGCATTTTTCTGAAGTATACAAAATAAAAATATATTTTTGTTTAATTTATAAGTTAATAGTTTTACTTATGGATATCAACTGCATATTAATACATAGAGTATATTATAAAAATATTTAATGTTAGCATAGGAATATAACCTCAAATAAGAAAAACATACTGTTATAGCACCACCAGCATACAGTAAAATATGTGGGTCAAATCCACCCCCCTGCAGAGTGAAGTTAATAAGACAAGATTTATATTCCTATAGTGAAGTTCAAGTTTCCTTGATATATGTGGGTAAAGATCTGTGCCAAACTAAGATAAGCTTCCAATTCGTTTTTTCCAGACCTTGATTCCTAGAAGCCAGAATTTCTCTGCTCCAAAAATGATCTTGCTCTTTCTACTTTTTGCCTTGGATTGCTCATTTTTACTGCTTTGCACTTCTCCCCACACTAGCAATTTCTCCTTTAGATTCTTCACAAAATTCTTATCAGAAAATAGGATCATGTATATTTATAGTGTTTCTAAAACGCAACTCCACTGAGTTGCCTGAGCAAATCTATAGGTAACCTTTGCATGGCAGAAGTGGTGCCTGAGGCCTCTGGGGCTCCCCTGGTCCTGCCTGCACCTGCATGCCTGAATGAAGCATTAAACGCCAGAGCCCGGAGCAGAAACAATCACAAATCCCCCAAATTAGTGTGGCTTGTCTGCATGTTCTTTGCGAGCAGAAGAGTGTTAAAGACACCCAAATTATTTGCTTTCTACCTCAGCAGTTAGGCAAATTTTTCATTACCCAATGCAGCTTGCAGTCCCTATGTCAATCCTTTCCAGAGTGTCTCCTCCTTTCAGAAACCAGAAGAAGCAATATAAGTGGTAAAAGCCTTGGTTATTCAAACGTGCATGCAGAAGCTGATTTATTTTTAATAGAATGGCAGTACTTTTGGTTTAAATCATATTAATGTAAAAGCATGTTTCCTAGCCCATTAAAGCTTAAATTGTGCAGATTAATATACTTCCTCTACTACTGCTCTGTTTTGGAAAGCAACCAAATTGAAAATTCAGTTCAGTCTGAAACAAACATATTTTTATTATTGTATTTGATATAGCGGGTCTTGCTACTAACAGTATATATTGCCAGTGTAATTTGAGACAATTGAAACAAATGAGGGAATAGTTATACCAGATAAAATATAAGRCCATTTCATTTCCTCTGTGAAATGTCAAAAGTTTATGACTCTGGTGTCTAGAACAGAATAGAGTGCATATGGGTTTAGATAACCACACACAAGTTTCATTTGTGGATTGCAGGGGCTCCTTCATCTGTGCCAATAGATTACAGTAGTATATTTTTAAAGACCTCATCATTTATATAAAAAGACAAGAGTTGAAATGAAAATGTATAGAAGAAAACAGCCCTCATAAAGTGAAAGAAGCTCAAGATAGCTGTAAGATGACATAACATCTATCAGTAAAATGAAACAGCTGTCTCAGGTAGAAAAGATAAAAAGCAAATGACTTCAAAACAGAGAAGSAAAGTCAGGACCAACCTTGTATTCTTCAATTTCAAGGAATCCTCATAACAAAGGCAATGACTTGATTACTAAACATTATATTTAAAAATCTTTCCCACAGTGACAGCAACAAAAAGTTCCTATTGAATACTTTTAACTGGTACACTACTAGCTCTTTTGGAGGCCTGGGAGAGTAACAATGAGTGAACTCCACTGGAAATGGCTATTGTAAAACTCATTTGGTCAAGGAAAATCTGCTTTGCAGCTGCATGAGAAAAGTGCAATGTACAGATGGTCATCTGCTCTAGGATCCTCTATCCTGAATCTTCTACGAGCCTTTTGACATCTACTAATTACAAATTCTTCCTAAATTTAAAGTTTCTTTTTCAGGGTATTACTCTATATCCATTACTTCCATATTCCTATTAACCATCTGGCAGCAGTTGAAAGAGTACTGGAATATTGCTGTGTTTCAGTTTGGTAGTTGTTGTCATTATTTATGTTCATGGTATACATGTGAGCAGTTAGATTTTTAGAGAGAATTTAGAGGCTTTGGAAACATTACCTGATGATATTACAAATATTTATGAAAGTTATTTTTCCTCAAAAAGCTATTATTAATGACACAACAATGATATGAAAATAAATTACTGTCTTAAACAACAAGGATCCTGACATCAGAAAAAAAGTGAAGTATTTCAAAAGTAGAAAGTATTGGCTTTCTAGAATTACTAGAAGCAGTATCTTTTTTGTTAAAATTTCCCTTGAAATTAAGCAAGCGAACAAGAACTAATGTAGTCTGTCCTGGAGGGAAATACAGTTTTTAATGCTCTGAGGATCAAGCCAAATAATTCTCTTTCAAACTTTATATCATTAGAGTTGATCAGTATGATTGGTTTTCATTAGTGAAATTATAGCCTAGCACCAAAATAAATTATCTATTCAGATGAAATAATGGAGAAAGCTTTAAAATTGTTGCAGRGTGTTCGTATTATCAAGAAAATTATGGCAACAGATGTACCAGTAAACTAAATAAGACCAGGGCTTAGGGACCAGCATATGGTAGTGCCTTCTCACGTATTCCTATGGGGTTCCAGCTGCAGCCCTGTTTCAGCACCCTCCCAGACCATGTTTTGGCATGAGGCAGGATTTAACTCAGGCCAGAGAGTTTAGCTGTAGGGATGCAACTCATAACCTGGCCAGGTCTCTTGAGGCCAGGGCATTGTTCCAGATCTGTTTTGTCTTGCTACCCAGCATGCAGTTAGTGATACCAACAGTTAGTGATACAATGACTACCAAAGCAATTTCTTCCATAAGAACTAATGTAAGAGTGAAGTGATGTGTGCACTGAATTACAATTTACAGTTTAAGCAAACTGGGCTGAGGATGAGAACAGTATCCTCAGGAACAGCATCAGGACTATCAATACGAGGAGATATAGACTCCTTAGAGTCTGACTTTGAGGAGCTGGTCACTGCCCTGAAATATTTCTGCTCCTTCTACTGAATCATCCTCTGACCATCACTCCTTTTTTTCAGCCTTTACTCTTGTTTGACTTGATTTCATCTTTCTTCATATGAAGAAGGTGCTGATGATAAAAACTAAACTGTTCATAAAGAGGCATAAAGAATAATTATTATAAAATATTTTCATTGGGTACTCAATTTCCTTTAATTAATATAAAGCAGCTGATCTGTTCCATACAATCAGCCTCCATAAGCTAGTTGACAATCCTACTGATCCTGCTGCTTCAGCCTCTATCATCCCAGTGTGTCTACATTATGAATGCTTATGAAGACTTTGCATGCATCACTCCTGTATTACATTAATCCTTACATGAAAAATTGTGTCTCTATCCTTCAAGCTCAGCTGCTTCATCTATATGTCTGAGACACTTAGCAGTGCAGGATATTAAATGATCAGTGATGATCCCGAAGCAATGGCTAGAGGAATATTGAAAAGCACATAGGCATGTAGTAAAGCAGGTAGCACTGACTGCTGTGACAGGCACTTGAGACAGATACCTTAGACCCAACTACCAATAGTTCTGTCTGTAGTCACAATGGCAAAGGAATTTTGCGAGACTGAAGAGCTCCCTCCAACTTACAAGGGAAATCCTAGGATGGTAGAATGAACCTAGGCCACTGTGTCCTCGCTGGTAGATGATCATTACACCTGTCAAAAAAACTTATTAACAAATACATTCCACTAGAATAATTAAACATAACTTTTAGATATAGACTCAGGATTGTTTCTCCCCATTTACCTCATGCCTATACAAAATGACATGTCAAATAAAATCAGACAAGGTTACTTCTACACAAATCTCTCCACGGAATTGGGGATTCAACTGTTTTCAAGTTGAAACACTGAAAAAATCTCCAGTGAGGACTTTGTCAGAAGAAGAAGTGTAGAAATAAACCCAGGATGTAGTAGAAAGGAAGTAAAATGGCAAAAATTATACTGCAGACACTGATATATCCTGTCATTCATTCTCCTGGAAATTTAGAAAATAATCTTCAAATTGCTCTTCAATTTCAAGCTTTTTCTATTAGTTAAAAGACTATGTATTTGTTGTTTGCTAATGTCTTTGATATCCTGAAGGACAATTCATTGTTTTAATACATAATGTAGTGTAATTTATCATGCAGCAAGAACAATACTAATCACCCCTCCTGCTTGCAGCAGCCGTCATTCTTCAGCCCCTATTGTATCTGAATCAATCTGAACTCGTTTATATTAATCCTGAGTTGTTTGTATAGAAAGAAAGCAATTGCAAATAGTATGCATAGGTACCACACTGCAGAGCAACACAGAGAATTGAGCATCACAGAAAATGAAAAGAGAGAGTGAGAAGAATATTTTCTTCTCTTAGATGTATAAAGAAAATAAATAGATTAGCCAAACAGTATATAATCAAATGTTAAATAGAAAAAATATTCAGGAAGCCCTAATATGAAAATGTAGATAAATTAATTCAAACAAAATAGAAGAAAATAAAATCTAACTACCATATCAGACTTTAAAACTGCCTTCTGAAATGTATTACTGAAGAAACACTAGTAGATAAGCACTATGAGAAGCTGCATATACCTTTTCAATACTACAGTCTCTAAGGTGTAGAGGTGTACCAAGTTCAATGCATTTGTACCGAGATTTATTAACCTTCTCTCCTCAGGGCACAGACTGGACATTTCTTTATTTTCATTTCCATTATTAGTGGGCTTTTACATTATCCCTCCGCTACTCGGATAAGTCCAATATATATCACCTGTAAAATAGATTCATTTTTGTTGTGAATATGACTCTATAGTCTAGAATTAAATCTAAATATAAATGCTATTTTCATTGCCACAGTTAAAAGCATATATCTAATTTTAAAACAAAAAATAATTTTAAGTCAAAATAGTAATATTGAAATTCTGTGATATCCAAAATGATTTATGGTTTAAATAGCTTGTTGACTCATGGTAATGTTTCCATGGACCTGCTTTATCGTAAACTAGGGCATTTTAAAGATGAAAAACGAAACAATATTTTTCGTATGAGCATTTCTCAAGGCACATTGTATAAAACCAAAATGAAAAAGAGTTCTAACATTTAGAATGAAATGAGTAAAGAATTCATATTTTCCTGTTTATATTTGAGTATTTAGTAACCCATTTAGCAACCCATCAGCTTGGAGGCCAGCCAAGGCAGATTTCCATATTTCAGCTAATGACTAGGAATTTTAGCTTTTCTAATCTTAATACTTCTAGAGAAATGCTCATAGGGAAGAACTTTAGGCAGCAGTAAGAGTAATTTAAAAATGTAGTTCAGTAGTACTTCTCACTATTTTGAGCTAAAACACTGGCTAATATTTGGGTAACCAGGTCTAGTAACAGGCCTTTAAAAGTGTCTTGAAGAGGCCTTGATTCTCTGCACTTCCGATTAATCAAATGATTTAAACTGGTGAATCCTACTCGCACTGAAAATGCCTTGTCCTGTGATGCTCACATTTTTGCATAAACTATTCTGTTAATGTATATTTCATTGAGTTTTGTTTGTTTGTTTTGTCAGAGGTTTCAACATAGGAAAGAAAAATTGGGAGAGGAGAGGAGAGGAGAGGAGAGGAGAGGAGAGGAGGGGAGGAAGAAGGAAGGAAGGAAGGAAGGAAGAAGGAAGGAAGGAAGGAAGGAAGGAAG
>NW_020454905.1:1518339-1561182 GCF_003342845.1 Nothoprocta perdicaria | reverse complement strand
AGGAAGGAAGGAAGGAAGGAAGGAAGGAAGGAAGGATAGAGGGGGGAGGGAGGGGAGGAGGAAGGGAGGGGGAAGGGAAAGGGAGGGAGGGAGGGAGGAAAATACATCTAGCATTATTGTGTTGCATGTGATGCTGAAGAAACACCACAGGCAGCTGGCCTCAAAATGAGGCAAATACAGACAGTATCACTCTAGCAGCATGGTTACACTGGAATTGGATCTACTAGTGAAACTTTCAGGAAAATGCAACAAAGGCATTTAAGACATTACCATAATTTCTCCTACAGGTTTCTGGATATAAATTACAGTGCATACAAGACTGCTGAGAGCACTGTGTATTTAGAAAGAGTAAAAATGGAATTTCCTAAACATCTGAGTGAAAAACATTTGGTCTGAAAGGTATCACTATTGTAAAGATCTATTGAACAAGTAGGCAAACTACTAGATTGTTACAAGATACAAAATTGTCTTTAAAGAGTTCGTCCATCTGAAACAGAATTGGAGAAATGATTATATATTTCACCATGTGATTTATGAAATAGGAACTTTGTCATCCTCTTTACTGTTCTACTAAGTAAATATAGGACTTTGAAATGGCATTTTTCTTCTAAAACTAAGATTTATTGAAGAAATAATCAGAAAGATCAGATTTGCAAATGTCTGCTGGATGTATGCTTTGAGCAATTCATTTTTCATTTTGCCAAACAATTCTTTAATAAAATGTTTTCTGGAAAAACAATCAAACAAACAAACAAAAAAACAACTCTTTCTGTGTGAAGTCTTGATTTAGTAACTTTTGAAGAGAGTAACAAAGTTATCACTCACATTTTTAAAACCTCAGGATTAACCCAAGATTTCTAATATTTCTTATATTACTTCTAGGAATATATGATGAAAACACTGTGCCTTATTCAATTCTTTTTCTATTTATTCCTTTATTCATTAGCTCCATATGTGTACTTTTATGTGTATTTTATATATCTTGTTTATATATAGATATACACACACACATATGTATTCACATATATATTCACATATCTATATTTATATATAAATATAGATATATAATCAAGACTTCTGACACATAAAGAAGTCTTGATCAAAGCACATATTTTATTTTTTAATTAGAAGGAAATTGGCCTCCCCACTATTTGACTCATTGTATCAATTACTAAGTCTCGTCGCATAGTAACAGCCTTGAAATACAACAGGGAAGTAAATCGCTCCATGTTATAATTTGCATATATGTCCAAATATATTTGCATATCTGTCCAAATTTTCTGCTGATTTGTAAACATGTTAGTGCTTTATTTGAGTTTTATACTTTTAAGAATTGTATGTAATGTATCTGCCTCTGTATCAGATAAAAGCTTAAAGGAAAGCTTGATGTTTGAAAGGAAAACTCTGCTCCTACTTAGCAACAATTCATCGTTTGAGCCTAAGGCCTCCTGAAAGCAGCAGTGAAGAAAGGAGTGGATGCTCCTTTATTCACTTGCTCTTCTGTCATTTATTTTATTAGTCACACTACAGGGAACCAATTATAGTAGGAATAAACAAGATATCTATTTGGGTTTTTCATTATTTGACTGCTGATGCTCCTTTGCCTCAGAGCTTCTCACCCCATGGTTTTGCCTTATCAACAGGACTTTGGAAGTATACTTAAAGTAATGATATTCAGTGGTGCAGAATAAGCTCAATTATAATGTTACAGTGAGGTCTCTGTGTTTGTTTCTATTCAACTTCAGGTTTTAATGTGAATTTTAGTCTTGCTGCTCCTTACACAAACCTTAAGAGAGTGCTTACAGTGTTGTCCCACTTCAAAGACTTTTCTAGAAAAGAACAACTTTAGTCAGTGGTCTCGTATGGAGCTTTCAGGAGCTGCACTTGAATTAAACAATTGTTATATTTAAGTGTCTAGGTCAATTTAGTTAAAGTTTCCTGTTTCCTTTTATTGGCCCATGTGAGATTTACCTTGTTTACTGTTATCTCTTACAGTCTTTATCCTATTATAAGAAGCTTGCTGAAGAGGAAAAGGCACTCTACGAAGAGAAACTTCTAACTGCACTACACACATTTAATATTACTTCACTGATGTGTTTGACACAAGTCTGTGAGTTCTTTTGAGTCAGTACAGAGGATCTCTGAGGGTTTAAAAACGTCGTAAAGTTGCTACACACAGCCTAGCAAAAGAAAATGGCTTAAGCTAACTTGACTAGTGCACCAATTTTTGGTGAAAGAASTGTAAAAATGGATTGAAGGTGCTCCAAATGCATGCTAGATATAAGATTCCTCCCTCAGCCCCTCCCAAGTGTTACCTCCGAAAGTCACTCATGATAAATTGTGATTCAAGGCATAATTTTTTATTAAAGGCCAAATACGTAATGCCATATGTGACAAGAACTCCGAATAAGGGAAATTATTCAGACATCTATTCACACTAATTAACACTTAGGAAATCTGTGAAATTCTCATCTTTGTATAAAACTCTGCTTTCTTACTTTCATCTTTGTTTTTATTTTGTATTAAATTTTCCTGCCTTTAACACTTATATGTTTCTCAAGGCATTTTTTCTCACCAATACACTGTGTTTCCCTACATCCATGAAATATTTTCCTGTCACCATACCAAGTTCTTGTTTTGCTAGATAACCAGAAAATGCCAGCCTACCTACACTCCAGGTATCAGACAATAGTGATAATAATCATATTAACAATCAAAAATCATGTAAGCAATAGGGTGAATTACTGTCCCCATTACATGACTTCTGTCATTCCTGATCTACTCGATAGCAATACAGATCATAGCTCTCTGGAGCAATATTCTTTCTCTGTCTGAAAAAGGGTGAACAACTGCTGTAGCTATACAATTTGAATAAAAGTAGTGCAAAGATAAAGATAAGGAAGGTCTGTGAGCATACCCTTCACAACACAGTTTGGTTTTGTTTGGTTGTTTTTTTGTTTTGTTTGGTTTTGTTTTGTTTTTTAATGTGATTTGATGGTTGCTGACTTTGTGGTGATGTGTATGTTAGTCTGGAGGCCTTATGTTCACCATGTTACCAGCGTAGGTTTCCAGTTTTTGCACTGATTAACGCACATAGGAAAATGATGGCCTTGGGATATATTAGTGTGTTTAGCAGTTATTGAACTTGGAGCTTGCTTAAAAATATATCTGCTTTTTTCCAGCTTATTGCTAATATAAAACCCTGCTATTTCTTCCTGCAAAATTTAATACAAACAAGTGTTTCTATGTTATTTATTTAGGTTGAGTACACTTCACATCTCTACCTCACAGATAGTGTTTCAATGTTCGGTAAAAAGCATTAAGGAATATAATGATTCTGTTTCAAATGATTATTACACCATTTTTACTCCCTTAGAGAATGAAGTACAAAAAATAAAAAAGAACTGCTCTCCATGTTCAGAAAATATAAGGTCCACATCCTCAACTGCTGAATTTATCAGAACTGTGATGATTAATTAGCTCAGCAATGGTTAGTAGCTGAGGTTCTGGCCTGCAGTGTGAGAGCAGAAGGCAGGAAATACACCATTTGGATTTCAATTTGGCTTTGGGTTTCATCCAATATCACTTAATAAATTTATGAGTGTTTTAAGGGAATTAAAGACAATCTGATTGTTTATCATGATACATGTTTGTGATATGGAGCCCTTTCCTTCAGAACAGACTAAAATTGATAGAGAAATATGGACTTTTTATTGATGATATTTATAATAATATTTCTCAGGAGGATAAGTGATCAGCCKTACTTTAACAAGCAGAAATTTTTGCTAAATAAGTCATCTTTAGACATTAAATGCCTCACCAGCTGTTATTCCTTCCTGAACTTCCTCTGCTGGAAGCATAGAAAAGTAGTCATGAGCTCCACCTTGAGCTATGTTTATATTACACATACACATTAGTTTAATCTAAGCTTTACAACTTCATAAAAGATTCAGATGATTAAAAATACTTATGACTAGTGATTTCTTATTAGTTATGAATAAGAGTTATCTATGAAAGTCTATATGAACTTTACTGTTGACTATAATCAATCCACTGCAAAACTTTACAGAAGTTAATAAAAAGGTTCATCCATTACTCTTCTAGTGACCCAAAGGTTAATACTCAGGAATTGCTTTTCTTTACCTGTGCCTGTGTATTCTGAACCCTGTTCAAGCTCGTCTTCTCTTTTTCTCATTCAGTGCAAACACAAATGCTTAATATAGCTCTCAAAAGCCTTTCCAAGAAGACAAAGGAGATAGATAGATAAAAATTTTAAATGTCTATAAAAAGTTTAACAAAACCTAGATATATTAATCTATATGAAAATAGTGTGACTTACACCCTGAGAATATCATAACTGATGGTTACATCTATTAGCCTATTGAAAATTCTGGGTTAAATAAAATACCCCGCCCCACAGCCATCATCCATACCTCTGTCACCCAGACAATTCTCATTGAAATGATCAGAGGAATTGAAGATTTTCAAGTTGCAGGCTCATTTGCAGAAATCATATGACCATCACTGAGGTGACTTTCATTTATAATGTGACTACTATCTCCTGGATTTCTTAATTATTCTTACTTTGATTTATGCATTTAGCCATGATCTTTAAACCCCTCCCAAGTTTCACAGAATACCTCTTTTCTAAATAACAACTTAAAAGCCAACGTGGTACAGAAGACGCTTGGTGCTAATTTCTGAAAAAAAAAAAAAAAATAGCATGAGCTTTAACCTCCAAAACCAGGCTTATTAGAACCATTATACCTTATCAAACCACTATACAATGACTCTAAAGTTTGATGCAGCGTGTTTATTTGGTTTAATATTTAATGCTTTTGCTTCTTCCATTGCTCCAGAAAAAAACAAATAAACAGTGTCTGGTTTGCTTGACAAATGGCAATTCTGGAATCTTATCATTTGCATCTGAGCAATTCAGTGAACGAAAGATTCTCCTTTTCAGTCTATTTCTTCTTAAGTATTGTATTAAGTAGTCCTTACTATAACTACAGGGATTTCTCCAGGTAATAATGAAATAAAGAGAATATCTTTGGGTCAGTGTGTTCAGACCATAGCACTGTCAAGTCATCTGATTTAATTTTTCCAAGCTTTTTGAGTCTACATTTTTCTTCTTATTCCAAGTACTCAGTAAGTTCCCAGTTTTCTTCTTTGGAGGCCTACTTAGAAACTTCTGTAGAGTCACAATTATTTTATTTTATCCAAAATATTTCCAATAAGAAATACATTTTTCCCATTTTTTTCAGTATTTCTTGAAAGAAGAAGATTATGAAGATCAAAAGTTCCTTGATGCCATGAGAATGAAATTTGCAGTTCTCATCCTACAAGATTCCACAAAGGATATAATGGACATTATTAACTTTGTACTGAAAAGGGAGAACTTCACATAAAAATTAACAAAGAAACTGTATTCCAAATATATTGTTCTGACACCTCATTTAGGCATATACAGCAACAATTAGAACCAGAACTCCACAGGAAAATAACTGGTAGGTTATGAGTAGTATAGCACACAACCAGTGCAGAAAGCTGAATAAATTCACAATTTGATGTGAAAGTTCAATGGGACAAAGAACCCTGTAAAATGTTGATTTATCCTTTAGTAAAGCCAATTTCACACAGCAATAAGCTCTTAATTATACCCCTACTGCATAATGCAAATCTAGTAATCTAGTAAACTCTCCTCACTCCTGAGAAATTATTATTTTTATTATTCACTACAATTTACTTTAAAAAGTTTACTATGTTTAAGAAGTAGCATCGTGACTGATTAAACTCGAACTCTGCCAAAATAAAAAAAATATATATACCTGGCAATTGACTGTGCTTGCTTGTGTAATAAGCTTTTGAAAGGAAATTAAGGTTAGTTATTAAAAAATAAAGAAATTGTTTGCTTTCTTATTAGTCCAGCTCTATGAAGATATAAATCTGGTGAGCCACTTTTTACAGAACAGAAGAGTGGTATAAGTTTCTGCAATCTGCAAAGCTGGCTAGTACCAGCTTTCTGAAAGGTGGCAGCTGGAAAGAGGAGACCCAAATAAGCATCTCTTCTGGAAAGGGAGGCACAAACTGAGATGTTAAAGATGCTGGTTGGAGTCAGCCAGCTGGCCAAGCAGCAGGCATCGAGCACCCCAAGCAGCCACGGCACATGCTTGTGGGGTTGTTATGAGGTGGCAGGCTGCTTGGACGTATTAAGGTAAGGGCAAAGTCAAAATCTGCAGGCAGTGAGGCTTTAATAATTTTATTATTCAGAAAACAACTTGTCCTTAGTGTGTTTATTCAAGTACATGGCACTACAAAATCTATTTAAATGTGAATATTACTAATACAGAGCACACAGAAATTGTCCCTTTAATAAGTGGACTTTAATGGAGTAGTTTAGGAATCACAGAAAAAGCCATCTCTAAGATCAGGTAGGGAATTATATTAGAGAAAGGAGAATGCTATTTTTCCAGAAACTAATTCTCTATTTCCTTGCCTCACTGCAGAGCTTTTGACTGTAACCTTTCCCACACCTTCTTCTTCCTAGATTCTTGTAACAATTTTAACACAGAGAAAATCTTGCTGATCCTCTTGTTTGACATGCAAATCTTCTGGGAGAAATGCAACATTTGGAATGGAGAAAGGAGAAATCTTTTGTGCAGCAAGCTTGTTTGAGTATTATTATTATTACTATTGTGAGCAGCATTACAGCTACCTCATGCTATTTAAGGGCTAGGTGAATAGCAAAACAATTCCTAGAAAACTAGGAATAGCTGGAGGACGACAGAGAAAATATGCAGCATTCCGTATTAGATGGATTTCCACAGGATTATACCATTTCTTACATGGCTACAATGTCCATAAATATGGAATATCTGTATACATAAACAGAAACATGGAATATGTTGCAATTCTGGCCTATTCCCTTTCTTTCTCCAAATATAATGATTTTTTTGTTGTGATTTTATGAAGTTAACCCCATCTTCTAGTGTATCCTGCAAAAATCATTCTCATTAGGAAAAAAAAAATGGAGGAGTTAGGAGCTATAACTGCTAAGCTTTCTAAGAGTTGCTTGCGATTTAGTAATATCACTCATTGACTTTAACAAGATTACTGAAACTCTATTGTACAGAAACTTTGAAAATTTGGTGTAACAGTTAAACATTAATGACTACAATGCTTAGACTCACATAAGCTAAACAGTTGAACTAATAATACCATAATGCCTCACTGGAATTTTAAGATAGCTTTTCAAAACATAAAGAGTAATTCATCAAGGATTTCCTCTCTTCCTTCAAATCCTCTTTTTTTGATGCTTCCTATCATTCATGAAAAATAATTCCCACAGTAGTACTATTTACTCTGTCAGTGCTCATAGGCTGTAGGACTGGGTAAGTGGGTTTTCTTTTAGATAATTACAAGTCTTTTAGAGCTCTTGTAAGCTACTGCTCAAGTATTTTCCATTGTGGTGTTATAGTGAGTTCCAGAAGGTACATATACACACAACTTGTGCTTGACGGGGATAGAAAAATGAAGGGAAAGTGAAAGTTGTTGAACTCATCCTGATAGGCCAATACTTGTCTTAATGATCTCACACAATTTTGAATGAGACCTGAAGAACTGGTGAAGAAGGACTACTAATTTTTAATACAACTTGATAAGAGTAGTAACAGAGCAAATCATATTATAGGAGAATAAAGCCACAATAAGCAAAATTTCAGATTAAGCAGCAGCTATGATAGCTGAGAGAAGAAAGGACTTTAGCCATGAGGAAGTCTGGAATCAGACGTTTCATATGCAGGGCAATTTGAAAACTTTGGAGGCACCCACACAACCAACTGCATCGTGAAAGGGAGCAATGTGGACCTCCAAAGCAGAAGGGTTAAGTAGGGAAAGCAAGTTCCACATCATTTCAACACTTCCCTGTTCAGCAAGCACATCCCTGAGCCTGTAATTCACTGCAAAACCCTTCAAATACTTGGATTGTTGTTCATTTGTAACTGGGAGTTCATGGTGTGTTGCATTAAGAGGCTTTTTTAAAAAATTGGTCACTATAAATTTGTAGCTGGAAATGGGTAGCCAGTAGTGAGTTGGATCCCACAAAAGTGTTCCAAAGCAAACATTTCTGCTGAGGTAAAGCTGCGTATTTTGGTGTCATATGGGTTCATCATGTACAAAAAGGTGAGTGGACTTTAATTACATATATTACATTGGATCGCATTGCAAAGCACTTGTTTCTATCGGCAATTTCACTTTTTTAAAATAATCTTTTTATTATAAAATTAGAGAAAAAATATAGATATATTTAAAAAAATAGTCAATGACRCTCTCTGTATATATTTCTGTAATTTGCCTTATTTTAAATTTGCTAACTCTCCCTCTTCTGGATTTGTGCTTTAAAAGAAAGCAAAGAAATGAAATAAACACAATTGCTTCTAGACTGAGATTTTCTGTTATTTTTCATCTTGAGACAAATTTTTACAGATGAGCTGAAAGTTCCTCGAGAAAGGTCTTCTAACAAAAATGCTGACGCATTTGTAACTACAGCTGTGGCAAGAGCATGCTCTAATTGGTGCAGATGGATAGCTACAAAAATGTCAGCTTAGCTCCACAGCCTTCACTAAACAGACAAAAGAGTTTTTATATATGCTATAGTATTTCTTCTTCAGTTAGTTTCACTTTGAAATTTATTTCCATTTGTTCATTTTGTTTCTCACTGATCAAATTATTTCCCAGATTACCTTGCTTTTTACCAGCGTTCCTTGTAGTTAAGGACTACTACAAAATTGGTTTTGTTCAATTTACATATCAAATGCAGAAAAGTGTTTTAGCACAGAAGAAACATGAGCCTCAGAATATGACAACCTGAAAACATACAGTTTTCCGTGTTAGCATGGGTTCAACAACTGTGAAATACACTTCATTTTCATCTCTTTCTAGATAGATATATTCGCTATGTTTTTAGTATGTTCTGGTCAGCTTTTAAAGCAATCTCTAAGCATTCAGCACACACTAATATAACCGTTTAAATTCATAAAATGTTAGTTTTTATGAGAATTTCTAAAACCAGAGTGGGCCATCTTGGCCTCATTAAGTGGTTACTCAAAGTATTTTGAGGGGAAGTCAAATCTACACTGTAAACATTGGCTATGTTGTACTGAAGACAAGGTAGCTATGCTTTAATTTGGTTGGAAATTCAAGCTTAAACCGTAGCTTCACTGTAGATTTAAATGAAAGTTCTGATCTCTAATGAAAATTCCTGGTGTTTCACCCCACGGTAGGGGATCTCTATCTGCTGTTCTTGACAGACACTTGATTATCCCTGACAAAACCATGAGTATGGAAGCACAGGACATAGCTGGATAATCCTAAGAACATCTGGACTTTCTCTGCATCAGAATTTAACCATAGAACATGTAGATATGTAAGTACAGCACCTGGTGTGTGACATTTATGCATCCTGCAACACTTAGCACTGGAAAGGATTTTGCAGCACTGGAAAGATTTTCCTTCATGAGAAAGTAGCCTGTGGAGTCCCAGATCCTTAAATAACATCTATTCCTCTGGTGCTCTAGAGACCTTGCTCAACATCTGTGTTGTTGGCTTGATTTTTATTGTCTGGTAGTCCTGAAACTCTCTAATACTATGTTCATAATAGTAAAATACTTGTGGATTCTTTCCTGTGTTTTTTTTTTCTTCTTTTTTTTTTTTCTCCCCCTTTACCAAACATGTCTGTATAGAAATGTTCAGTAGTTCAGGATATTCAAGAAAGATGTTTCTAACATATCTTTTCTTCTCTTTTTATCCCCAGTGCCGGGTTGCCGAGTTTAGGGTTTACAAATGTTTATCGGTTCCAGTGTTAAAAATAAATTGAACCAACTTGGTATTTTCAGTTCATGGAGTTCAAAAGTGAGACTTATAACTATGCCAGAAAGCAGAAATTCAGTGAGCTCTAAGCTTGTCTTTGAGCAAAGGAAGCTACACTCATGCTTGTCAAGGAGATTAAGGAGAAATCTGATTGAGTCTGGAAGACTATTGCGGCAGTGGATTACAAGTTTGATCTTTTTTTTTCAGGGATAAACAACCTCAAGGGCTAGGACACAGGCACAGAAAAGCAGATAGTATCACTGGCTGTGAAGAAAACTTGTGGTCGTATGGCAGGCCCAATAAATGAAAGTGAAGCAATCCATTCAATAAAAGTATGGTTTTATACTCTCGTACAAAATTGTTATTTTTATTTTGGTATATTTAGGATAATATATGGCTTTTCTCCCACTCTTTTCTATCTTATTTATTCAGGCTGCCTATTCTTTGGGAAAGGGCAAACTAGTATTTGGAGTCTGTATTAAATCCTGGACTTGTCATAGTACAAATGTTTAAAATTGAGCCTCTGAATAATTAGATTAAAATAAATGCAAGGATAAAAATTTGTAGCTGTTGGTGGACTGTGGAATTTCTAAAACTGGATAGAAGAGAATATACTATATAAGGAGGGAATTCAGGAGAATATAGCAGTTGACAGAAAAGATGTGTCCTAAAATGCTTTGATCTCAAGGACCACAAGAGTAGTCAGACGATACTTACAGGATCAAAAGCTTATGTAGAAATAGGGATTTTCACAACTGGTCATTTTGTTCCAGACTGTATGTGTTACTGTCTCTTAAACAAACAACACTCCTAAATACAAATAAAAATAAAAATATAAGATTAAAAGAAAAGATTTTTAAAAAGGACAGATAATGCTAACATACATGCAGGATTTCAGAATGCCCTGTTATATTTTAATTTAGCTATGGTTAAGAGCCATGGCAAGACAAATTTTCATATATATGCTATATATATACACACATACACATACACACATTATCAGAAAAAAAGGGTTATATACCCTATCCTAGAATAACATACGAAAAGTAGATCACAATTACATCAAAAAATACTCATTGCAGTGATAGCACTTCTGCAATGAGTGTAATTTTCTCACTTCCTAGTGAATGCTTTGCTAGTAAGATCAAGAAGGGGATTCTGATGGTTTTAGCTCTATCCTGCAGCAAGATGATTGCTGAATCAGATAAACTATTAATCTCTTTAAAGCTTGTTACTCTTGTTTCGCCAAGACTGAGATTCTTTGCAGCAAAAAGCAGCCAGGACATTTCCTGCCAAGAACCAGACATCTCATGCATGTTTCATAAATATGTTCCTCTGCTGAAAACACAAGGATTAAGCAAACACTAGTTCAGTTTGCAAAAGCTTCCACTAATGATTTTTAAATAACTCCAAAAAAAATTTTGGCACTATTTAAATCAATTGTAAATTCTCATTGCTTTCAGCATGCTCAAGATATTACCTCCATTTTTCTAGCCACAGCATAAACCCTTTCAGTATCAAATGAGAGAGATGTTGAGTAGTACAAGTGGTCTGAATTAAATGCGCCTATTTTTATTATACTTGTTTAATTTTTAAGCCAGACAGATAACTTTTTGCCCTTAAACAAAWCCTTCTCAATATGCATGAATAGATTAAATTAAGTTTATGAATGTATTCAGTGTGTAGAGTAAGTATTATCTGCAAGAAGGACAGGTTTCATAATAAATCTATAATTTTTATAACTTAATGTCCTCATCCCCACATACTCACAAGGCAGAGGGCAGTGCTGCACAGAGATAACTTAGCTCCGAGCAAGCTCTCCTGGAGATGTGGAGGCGCGTAATTGTGAGAGCCTTGCCCGATGCTGTGTGCTACATTAACGTGGCTCAGCTGCTAGCAATGTGAAGAAATGGCAGGTTTGCCCTAACTTGCATTGCTGCAGAGCACGGTATTTTGTTCAATAGCTATCTCCAAAGCTCAGGGTGTACTTGAAAGGGAACCATATGTTCTTTTAACTAGCGGCGCTAGTCAGCACATCCAAGCACACCTCTCACCAGAAATCAGAAGTTAATTTTTCTTCTCTGTTGGAAGTTGCATGCACTAATTAGTCCTAGGAAAATTAATAAATTCAAGGAAAATTAATAAGTTCAAGACTGCTATAACAGGGCTATGTTTATTTGGGTTAGGAAATAGAGATAAATTCCAAAATAGGATAAATTTTATAGAATTAATGTAGGTGAGTAATGAAAATGAAATCTTGGTAAAACTAAATCTGTCTATATGCAGATATGACATAGTAGCTGTACAAACTAGCTCTAAAGGTCAGCTTAGGCATACTGGATGGGCAGAACAGCCTTTGTGAGCCATTTGTAAGTAGAACAGCCTTTGTGAGCCATTTGTAAGTAATCGCAAATCCAGTCCCAAAGAGAAAGGTTGGCCCCCTTCAAGCAGTCACAAAGCTCCATGCAGTCGCATGGAGCCAGTTCTATTCCAGTGCCATGAGAATTTCAGCCCAGATGTTCCTTCCTCTCTGACCCTAAATTTGGTCAACAGGCTCTTAAGTCAAAACCTGGGGCAATTAGTAAATTTCAACAGGTTTTCAAGCAGTTTTTGTATAAGATTCTGGAGACCTGGCTGGAAGCGAGCAGTGTTGTTCGACACTCAACTTCATATGAGAACATCCTATCCCTACTCTGTATCAGYAGTTCCTCAGTAGAAAACACAAAACAACACATAATGCAAATGCCTTGATGACCTTGGTAGGAGCACTTTTCTGTCAAATACATTTGTATTATCTGCTTTGTGTATGTGATGTTAGCTTTGCTGTGTTTTAGCTGTTTACCTTATGGTGAATGCCTTTTTTTCACTGCTGCTGTGGCCAGGGTATGATGTGCCTTCTGTTTCAGCAAGGTCAGGCTTCCAAACATGCTCATTCATTTGCTGTTAGATACTTTTATATCCAGCCAGGTTTTCTATTGCAAAACCCACAAAGTTTTACTGTGATCAGTTATCTTAACTTTCCTGCTTACTCCAAAAGCTGCTTTCACAGCTGTAATGAGATGCTGATGGGAAAAGATCCTATTTCTTTTTAACACCGGAGTAGCCAGTGATGCTAACATTTTGGGAAATAGCCTAGCCTAGCAGAAGGGAAGCTCCTGACATATAGAAGATATATGAGTGAAGAGGATTTCTCAGCCTAGTAAGCAGAAACTCAGGCTATCTGGCTGAGGAAAGGATGAGAGAATAAAGAGTGAAGACAAGAAAAATGGAGACCTTAGGCAGCGTATCTATACACATTTATATACTGCTGTCACTGAGCCCTTCTCATTTTCAATGAGCAGAATGTACAAACAAACAGAAATCCATCCAATTTTCTACATCGAAATTCATGTACAAAAATATTTTCCTATGACAGTAATTTGTAATGGAGGAATTTATAACTCTTCCACTGTATATTTTACATCTTTTGCCTTTCCAAGCCTGAGTAGGCCACTTGTTTCTGCCTCCGCGTTCTTCTTGCTTTGGCTGTAACAAATCTCTTCTTCTGGGACCTCAAAAAAATCATTCTTCTTTCCTACCAAGCTACCTGCAATCACTAAGAAATGCAGCAAAATACCTTTGAGCAGAATTTTTCTTATGCTATTGGACATCTTATTTTGCATGTCAGGCCCATTGCAGAATATGAAGTTTCTAGGGGAAGAGCTCCCTTGCTTCCAATGTGACACTGGGAGCTCGGCGAGAGTGGGGACGCAGCCAGGAGCCTCAGCCACCWGTAACCAAGCAGCTACACTGAGGAATCAAAATCCAATGCTCCAAGCAAACCAATCCGTCTTCCCGCCTGCTGCATGTTATGATCCTTTAATGGAAATATTTTGCAATATGCTCTGAATTTGATAATTACATTTTTATCCATCTGCTTTCTCCTATTTATTATCATTTTAAGCTCATATTTTAAATTGTAAACTTTGCATGTAAAAAAAATCAACTAATCTTTTCTTTCACTAGTAGGCCAGTTTTGGAATATCTGATTTTATACAGCAAGGAGTTAAGGACTGCACTATCCTTTTTACTGGCATTATGTAAAAACTATGCAAGTGTAGATCACATACTAAAACACATGCTAAAACACACACAGCTCTGGTAATATGGGCTGCCATTCAGTCCCTGACCTTCTTCCCTCTGCCAGTGACTGATAAAGCAGACAACTACCACAAGTTCTTGATTAGGAGCAGGTTAAGTGGATTGTTTCTGCTACAAAGCAAAATTTATCCATAGAAGAATTATTTAATATATTGATTTAATGGATATCAGCATAAAACAGCTCCATGAGTTTGGGGCTCTCCCTATTTTGGGGTGAGATACATGCAACTAATTTTGTTCCACTCCATTACAACAGAAAGCACAAGATCCCTTCTGCGATGCTAAATAAGAATTGGCTGACAAAGTCCTTCCAATGATGCAGGCAATTCATTTCCATACACAACAAGAGTAAAATTAGATTTAAGATGGAAGACTTTGTGAAATTTTTTCCTGCTTGAAAATTTAAGACTGATTGCTTCCAGGTATAAAGATGTAAGGTAAGATTTTAAGCTTGTATTAAAATTTATTAATACTGAAATCATTAAAAGAAAGCATAAACAACTAAAATATATACAATTGACCCATGACTTATACACATACATATCTTAGATTATTCCTTCTTCCTATTCCTCCACATGTACAGGGTTTTAAAAGTTAGGGAGAACTGTAATCTGCACATGAGGGAACCATTTTGTAAATCCACGGTGATTCTGAGAATTCTAAGAACTTAAATGTTTGGACACATCTCAAAAGCTAGAACAATGTCTGAAGAATGTTATTCCCTCAATACACTATCAAAATCTCACAGACTAAAATGAGATGTATATGCTACAATAGAGCAAGAATTTTAAAGTTGGAATCAAACTCTTTCTTCCAGTTGATAATGCATTCTGCCATTTTGCTGCTCTCAACCTAGCAAAAAATATATATATATCATCAGTATTGAAGAAATTCTATTACAGTCAACCTCATTTTTAAACTACTAGGTCCAAAGTCTTCATTCAGACACAATGATGGCACCCCATTAAATTCCAGCAGTGGCACCACTGATAGAAAAAGAACGGCACTCAGATTTTTCACCATTAAGTAATCTATTTTCATTACCTTCTCAGCAGTTTGTTTCATTTGCCCGCAGGAAGGAAACTAAAATTAGAAAAGATTTCATGTTCATAGTTATCTTGCTTCCAATATGAAAAAAACCCCAAATCTATAAATTTATCTAYTGGGTTATGCCTTGTGCAGTTCCACTGAAAAAGTTGTCTTTACATTATAGTGATAAACTGTAAATGGTGTTTACATGTACTATTTTTTGTCCAAAATAAATCAAATTAATAAGCCTAGAAATATTATTTGAAGTAAACCATTGTCAATAGTCATGAATATTATCAATAGAATTTCTATTCTCCTTTCTAATTAATATCCTTCTATGTGTTTATAAAGTATAAACTATGACCATCTCTGAGCATCTTCAGAACTTGGTATTTCTTCCAGGTGATCTACATGCCCATGTTGTATCAGTTCCAGTAGCAAATGAATGTCACATAAACATAGTGAACATATAGTAAAATATCAAAAATTTGAATAGCTTTTTCTTCCATGACTCATGAACTCAAACTCTTCTTTCATATTAACTGACCAAAAAGCCTCAGATTTCTTGAATGAGCATTTTTCTGAAAGCAATATTTGAGAACATTTGTCTGCCCTCTGACTCCTATGAGAAACAAAGTTGTTCTTCAATAGTAGAAAAATTAATTTGTAGATTCTAAGCATAGATCAATAAATATTTTGATTCATGCTGGAAGAGTACAAAGAAAACAAATCAACAAATCAACAAATCAACAAATCCATTCTAAACTACTTCAGACATGCGAGCAATGTAGTTAACGCCGATAAAAGAGAAAAAAAAAAAAAAAAGAATTACAAGGAATCATTTTTCTGGATAGGTAAATGCTACTCTAGACCCCTAAAAACAAAGCTTTGTTTCTCAAGAATGACAGTGCCTATTTTAGTTCACTGTACAGACTGGTGTATTTCTTACTGAGAAAGTGTTATGCTTGTCAGTCACAGATAAGACTATTTTGAAGTGATTAAAAAACAAAGAATGACGAAGCTTGATGGCACTAGAATCAACATGTATTTGGGAATTTGCAGTCATAGTGCCAGAGACGTGAACTCTTAGGAAGCTCTGAGACCAGAGGGTCATACTAGATGATCTGGTCATCTGAGAAACCTCTCGTGACTAAATTCTGATGTAAGTAACATTTTTAAAGGAAAAGTGGATTCACTATGTTTCTAATAAAAGCATGAAATCAACTATGGAGGTTAAAAGAGCAAGCACTAAGCTCTTCTGCAAAATAATGAGACAACTATCACTTATGACAAAGATGCAAGTGAATACTCATTTTTTTGTGTGTTGCCACTGATCTGCAGTACTTCTCTCCCTTTTGTCCCAGGGAAAGGATTTCCTATCTCATACAGTTACTTTAATAAATGGCAAGGGCTGTCTTGGGGTCAAGAAGTAGAAGCAGGGACTTCCTGTGGACTTGTAAGAATCTCTAAATTTTCCATAGCTTCTTTTTTCTTCCTTGTTTTTTTTTAAATATCTTTTTAAAATTCTTGTAATAATTTCTCAACATTTCTCTCTGAGAAACTATTGGGTCCAATCAGAATTAAACACAGCATTTGCTTAGTTTTAAAGGTCATTCAGTAGTCATACACCAAAATCTCTTTAAAGGTGAGGCAGATCTTTCAAACAGATCTGAAATGCATTTCCTCAGATGACATTTGGCAAGAAATCCTGTGCAAAAATTAATACCAGGCACACCAGTTTAATTTCTTACAGGTCACTGGTTATTTCATACTCATGAGGAACTATATTGTAAACGTTCCTAAAACTGAAAACACAAGTAAGGAAACACTTTATAGAATACTATTAAATATGTTTCGTGTGTAAAAAAATACAGAAACATGTAATGCTCTTTATTCTTACTTCTAAACAGGATTAATTTCAGATTTGATCACTCTGCTGCTTCTCAGGCTCACTGATAAATAGTTGCAGCATAATTCTCTTAAAAGAATCCTGAGAGTGGCAAGCACATTGCTACGAACTATAAGAATAAGAGACAAATCTTTTGTATGTATGTGGCTCATTTAATAAGACACGCAGACCAGGTATACACTCACCATTCTGCAGAAATCCACCTCAAAAAAGAAGATAGCAGTTGTATCAATGCTTGTTCAAATACAAGACAGTTAACTGCCTGTTTTCTTAAGATAATGCTTGACATGTGCTCCAAGCAAATTCCTTGCTGCTGCATTAGAAAAGGACCTTTATTTTCGATTATTGATGAAATTTAGCTGTTTCATAACAGTTAATAGCCAGAGATGAATATTAGAAACTAAAAGCCTAATATATAGAGAATACAGAAAAGCAGACTCTGATTCTCTCTTCATAATTGCTAAATATTATATGTGTATATATATACTACGTGTGCATGTATATACATATACTGGATAATGACAAGCCACCACAAAGCAGCTGTCAGCTAAGACCAAATATGTGCTTAGCTTTCTGTGGAGTAAATAGTTCCCCTTCCTCCAAGAGGAACTTAAATTGAATAAAGGTAAGCAAGCATTAAAGACCTTGCAAGATTAGAATTTTAACAATAAAAACAATTTACATGAAAAAAAATTAAAAGAGGAAATAACTTAGCACATTTGTATGATAATTAAAGTAGTATTAGTGAAGTAACACTAACAGATTGCAGAGTTAAAGTAGTAAGATACATCTACCATGCATATTTAGTTATTCATAAAGTATCAAGAACAGTGTAATCTGTATTTTTTTTTCTAGTGAAGGATATTTTTGCCTTAGTATCACTAAAGATTGTGAATTTTAGAGTTCCTATATTCCAAATCTGAATATTTAAGCAGTTGTTTGATTTTTGCCCAGAGAACAATTTCTTTTAGACTTACAACAAGTAGAGGATAACTTTAAGTCTCCATAGGTACAAAGATTCAATAATGAGAAAAACATTGACTACCTTGTCACAAAAGACAACAACATTGTGTTTGTGTGAAATTATGTATCGTTGGCTGAGCTAGTACTCATATTCTAATATTAATATTTCTCATGAATTTACCCATGCAAATCTGCACAGCAGTTATGGAATCCTTCCTTTAGCTCAATTTCTTTTTGGAAAATTCATAATGTTTTTCAGTTATTGAGTATTTCAAGCATACAAGATTGAGGGAGAAGCAAAATCCTTTTGATGTCTATTAGTTTTAAATTCAGCAAGTAACGATAACTTTCATCTATTAGCATTTAAAGTATGGCAGAAGCATAGCCCCAAAACGAAAAGAAAAAAAGAACTCCTTCAAAATAGCAACCTTCAGAATGATGGCTTTAATTTAAAAAACTTTATTTTGTATACTTGACAGCAGCAAGCAGTAGTTGGCAACAACAGTGGAAGTAGCACTGTAGGAATCGCCTTTTACTTTCCACTCAATCCATATTTTGAGCTTTAAATAGCTAAAGTATCTCCATTAAATGTATTCTGAAATATTGTCAAGGACAAGCAATCCATTCTTAGTTGTTTTGTTCAGAGAATCTCGAGCTTGTGCTCTGCTTAGCTTTGACTGAAGGCATCAGCTGCATCTCCCCTGGCTAAAATCTAGGTTTATTGCCCAGATCTTAGCCTTTGTGGACGTCTTCAGCTGGCTCTAGAAAAGCAATTCAAATGTATTGTTTTCAGGAACAACATTAAAAGTATTTGCATCAGTACATTGGTAAAATCCAGGACTACAGCTGACAAGGCATTAAAATGTTACTGAAGAATAAAACATGTTGCCATGCAATTGCTTCCTAACTACAGATTTAGTCCCTGAAGAAACTTGGCAGATTTTGCCTAGCACTGAAAGAGTGCCTCAGTTAGAGTACTCCTTTTCTTCTTCAGAAACCATGGAAGTTTCTTAAGGGAGTAAATGAAAACTAACTTTCTAAAATTCTGGTAAAAAGAGAAATAATAAAAAGCAATTTCAATCAAATAATACAAATAAGACTAACCTGCAAGATTTTCTGTATACAAATTCTCTGCCTTTGATATTGATATTTTGCAATAAACATGGAGTCACTATTTTTTGTTCTCTTAAGGATACTTGTTGCTTTTCAATCTACCTTTGCTGTTCATAGTAATTCCTATGGTCACCTTTACTCTCAATAGACTTCAGTTTAAGAGAACTTGTAAAGTATCAACAGCTGTGTTTTCTTAGGCWAATGAAGAATTATATTCCTGATCGAGGCCAATACCAAATGCTCACAGTAAAGCACAAAAAAATCTGCCATTAGTTACACAGATGCAAAGATAACTTTCCATGCAAAGTCCCACTAAAGTAGAAAGTATGAAAATTTACTCTGCTTTTTTAATTCTTATAAAAAGTTATTTATTCCTATGCCTTGTTCTGCTGAATTTGTATGGTATTTTTAAAAGCAAGAAACCTATTTGGTTTCCTGCTTATTAGCAAACAGCTTGAGTTAAAAAATTAAAATGAAAATGCTTTGATGTTTTGCAAAAATGTAAGAAGACTATTTAATAAATACACTAAATGATAATTCATGTTCTTGCACTTGTCAAGAGTTGACAACATCATCTCAGCTATTCAGTTTCCCTCCTGAAAGTACATGCCTAGTTCTCTGTGGAAAAAGAGAGAAAGTTTGTTTTCTCACTGTCATCTTTTACTAATTTACCCAACTCCACATTGGGCTGTGCAGATCTGTGATAGATTGAACCCTCTTCCTACTACCAAACATTATCTAATCAGGGGAATATGTGTGAGGTTGTGAGACACCTAAAATACATTGCAACAGCTTCAAAGAAGCTGAGTTGCACATTATTACATCCAAATTCAGACCACAAATAAGAAAAATGTACAAATACCTGAAGGGAGAATGTAAGGAGGAAGGGGCCAAATTCTTTTCAGTGGTGGCTAGTGATAGGACAAGGGGTAACGAGTACAAGTTGAAACACAGGAAGCTCCATCTGCATGTGAGCAGGAACTTCTTTCCTGTGAGGGTGACAGAGCCCTGGTACCGGCTGCCCAAGGAGGCTGTGGAATCTTCTCTGGAGATCTTCCAAACCCACCTGGCCACCACCCTGTGCCACATGCTCTAGGTGTCCCTGCTGGAGGAGGGGAGTTGGACTAGATGATCTCTAGAGGTCCCTTCCAACCTCAACCATTCTGTGATTATGTGAAAACCAAAGGGTTTTTTTACAAATAATTGTAAATTATTATTAAAATCTCTACTATTAATCAGACAGCTACTACTGTCCACCATTTTCACCCACTCATTTAGGGGAAGACATTTAGGGGAAGTGACATGTCTTTTGAATAAATGAATGCAGGTACTTAAACAGTGTGTCAGACTAGTACTGTAGTTGAGAATAAGTTGTGTCTTCACAATCATGTTTATGTATCTTCTCAATTAGAAAAAAGGTTAACAGAAGCCCCGCCCCTTTATTTCATTTTTCAAAGTACGCAGGAACCTTTCCAGCAGTGCTTAGCTTTTGTAATTACAGGAACACATGGAAAAAGCTGCTGCTTCTCCCCTGGGCAGTAGCACTCGTCAGCAATCCACCTGGATTCCTTTTCTGCTAAGTTCAGGTTTAAGAAAAAAAAAAAAACACCACCCTGCAGTTTGGTACAATGCACAATTATTTTTCCAGAGTCAACAGACTGAGCATAAAGCCTGCCAGGACAACTTTCCTTTTCTTGTTCAGCAAACATGAATCAGCCGTTGCTTACTTTTTGCCTTATCATACAACAACCTGTTAGTGTCAATATGTTCTCATTTTGCAAAATAAGAGCAAACTGCAGACATTTCAAGTTTCACATGTTTATTAAACCTCAACTTTTAAACACATGATCAAGTGCAGTGTGAGGCAAACTTAATTATTTCCTGGATGATTAAGCATGGTAATTGTGCGGACGGCTTCCGGAAGACCTTTCTGTGCAGCTTATGGAGAAAAGAATGTTGTTCAGAAGTCAGGGCGGTCCTTTTTCAGTTTACTGTAATCTACATTAACCGAGTAGAACTGGTAAAGAGAGGGAAAAAAAATGATCACAATAAGAAATTTGAGTACAGAATTTCTATTGCATTTACTTAAAAACAAACAAAAACAAAAAACAAAAAACATGCATCACTAAAATTCATATCAGAAACAAATGGCAGTTTGGAGTCTGCGCACCAGAGCATAATAAATACTTCAACCTTTCCACCCTCCCCAAAAAATCCTTTAAAGATCAGTAACTTTTTAGAGTATCTCCATTGTGTATGTGGGTCTAGATCTGCTGAAACTAAATATTAACCAGTTCTGGTGCTCACAACTGGAGAAAACAAACAACCAAACCCAAGGAATCTTTTTTTTTTTTTTTTTTTTTTCACAAAATTAGAAGTCCATACATAAGGGGTTTTTATTACATTGCTACGATTATAGTTTTTGCCTCATGCTCCTATGTGTGGAAAGCAATAGAGCACATCCAGGTTGCCAAGTGGGGCAAGGATGGGAAATACGAATAGGGAGTGCCACAAGGGAAACATTTAGAGTCGAGCTGTTGAAGTCAAGCTTGGCTTAATAGATGAATCTAGAACAGTATCACTGCAGTATATGATAAGAGGAGAAAAGGGCAAGAATTTCCACATGCTCAGATAGTATTGACCCAGTAGAAGACCAAACAACTTGTAATGATCCAAGTAATTACTCAGGACAGGGAATTTACAGATTAAAAGCATTGTTTTTGACAGTCTAGTCTGACTTGACTTCATGAAAGTGTTTTTACTCAAAAAAGAGAAAGAACAAACACATACATACACACAACAACAAAATACCACATAGCAACTAAACAGCAACAATTGCTACAGGTATTAAAGGTATTAAAATAATTGATATAACACTGCAGATGAGCCCTTCAGGGCCCTTCAACTGTTCGTGATCAAGTCTGAATAAGCAACTCAACTATTCAACATTAAAGTACACCCAAAACTAAGAAATAACTTTTCAATCACCAAGTACTGTGTTTATTATAGCTTAATATAGTTCTGCTTTTACTCCATTTTCAAAAGGTCAGCATTTTCACAAAGTGGAACTGAGGAAGACTTCAGGCCAGTGTCCATTCCACTGATACTAGAATGGTGAGTATAATCCTTGTAGATTCAGACTGTTTGAGCAAAATGCAATGCAAAGTGCAAAATGCAACTATGCAATTCAGGTGACAAAGAGGCACTATTCAATCCAGTAAAATCTAAATAAAAAAGCTTTTGATTGCTTTTATCTTATTTACAAACAAAGCCAGAATTGCAGCTCTTGATTCATAAAGAATATTTTCCCCATAATTTGATTATTTTTATTCAAGGTCAAACTTCAAAATTTTGTAACTACTTCATAAACAAAATCGCAGCCCACAACTGGAAATGGTGTTAAGATTGCACAAGCACTGTCATTTTCATTACAACTTTTTATGCAACTTCTACGCAATCATCAGGTCTTAACTCTTGTCTTTGGGATACTGACTTCTTCAGCCTTTCCCAAGAAAGGAATGAAATTGTTTTGCTTCAAAAGTAAAACAATTTAATCTAAAGCTACAACTTGTTATATCAGGACTTTTTACTAAGCAGTTATCCTCAATTTAAAACTTCTGCTGTGGGAATCAGAAAGGCACAGCCTTAGAAATGGCACGCACACCCAAATATGGTAAACCTGGAGGTTGTTTTCGCATGCTAAGACCCAGCAGGAATGCTACAGAAGGCACRCAGGCTTTCAGAAAATCCATGCTGCAGTTTTTTTGATTGTGCTTCTTTTAGATATTTAAGGAATAGTTTGCAATGTTTTGGAGGCAGTAATGAAAATAAAGTATTAAATTCTTGAACTTTTGGGGTGTTTTGGATAGGGTATTTTATTTTGGGGATTGTTTGTTTTTTAAGCAGGGAACAGAAATTGGCAAACCATATTTGCTCTGTTCTTAAACTATTCCTAGCCTGGAATCCTAGAAGCCTGGAATATATTAGTTATAATGTATATAACTATATACATATATACACATAAAAATGTGTTTATGGTTTTAGTTTACRGTTTTAGTAAAGTATGTGATAAAAACCTTATATTCATGAACTATGAGATGTAGTCTGAATTTTTCTTATTAGCGCAACAAAATAACAAAAATCAGTATCTTTTATATTATCAGTTTCCTAAAAAAATTGTATTTTGCATTTTACCTTATATTGGTCATTGGGGGCCAACTTGTTCCAAGGTTCTGGATTATTTTTTTTGTCCCAACTATTGAGAGAAACACAAGACAGAACAACCTATTAAGAGAATCACCATGCATCCTCCATAAGAAAGAAATATATTTATATGGACATTGAGATTATTAGATATTGAACAGTTAGTTATCCATGCAAATAAATTTCCATAGCGAAGGACAAATCCCTTTGTTAGCCGCCTATAAAAATCACATACTAAATAAACAAATCTCCTAATCAGGGGAATCTCCAGGCACTCAATGTCAATGATGATGAAACAAGATATTGAGGCTCCCGAAAGCTTAAAAACCAAGACAGAGAAGTGTATTTTACTGGGTCCAGCAAGAAGACTGGGCACTACATTACATTATACGTACCAGACCTCCGGGTTGAACATTGCCAAGCGCATGACGTACAGGGCTGCGCCAACACCTCCAGATCCAATGATCAAAAACAGAGGAATCAACTACAGAAAAAGACACACTGAGCAGCACACAGTGGTAACATACACAAGAATACTATTTTGTGTATATATTTTCACTAACGGCAAGCGAAGGCACGGGGCTCCCCATTCTGGGTGATGCACTGTGTGTTATACACATCCCCCTAAGCCCCAAACACAGGCTCCAGGTGTGCGGGACACAGAGGCTGGGCCCCCCTCAGGAGAGCAGACACGACAGGCGCGCTGTGAGATGCAGGCGCTCCTGGACGTCCCCGCTACGTTTCGAGCCACAAGGAGCAGCTTCCCGCGGAACCGCAGAGCGGCCCCGGCCGCCTGTACCAGAGGGCGGACACGGCCGGGCAGGGGAGGCCCCCGGGGCGCCGCCGCAGCGCAGGGCGGCCGCGTTGCTACTCACGCTCGGGTGCTTCTTGGCGTGGCTGACCATGACGCGGAACATGGTGGCGGCGGGGGGCGAACGCGGCGCTCTCGCTCCGTCCCTGCCTGCGCGGCGCCCTCCTCGCCCCTCGGCTGCCGAGGCCCAATGTCACGCGAGGCCCCCGACGCGGCAGGTGCCGCCGCGCAGCCCGGATGTAGCGGCTGCGGCGTTCGCCTGCTCGCCCTCTGCCGCCGCGTGGCGCCTTGAGGACCCGCCGCGCAGCCCCGAGGCCGGCGCTGGAGCCGCCACGGAGGCGCTGAGGGCCGCGGGTCTCCGCCGAGCCCTCCCACCGCGCCGGGCGGCTCCATCGCACGGAACAGGCGGCACCAGGGCACCCCGCGCGGGCGCCGAGTAGGCGCCAACGCTTGGCCGGGGCACCCGCGCTGCCCGCCGCGCATGCGCACCGGCACGCGCGGCGGAGGGGGCAGCGCGCGGCAGCCGTTAGGGCGCGAGGCGCYGCCAACGGCCGCAGCGGGCGGGAAGGGGGGGGTTCTTCGGTACCGAGCTGCGGCTGGCGCGGCCTCCTGCGAGGGTCSCTTGGTACTGGGCCCCGCACGGCGTGGCCTCTTGTGAGGGTTCCTCGATGTCGGCACCGGGGCAAACAGTGAGAGGGGGTTGGCTGTCGGTGAGGAAGCTTCGCTTTTGGTGTGTAGGAAAAGAACCTTGGCATAAAAGTGCCAGGCCAGTCACCCAGCACGAGTTACTCCTCTGGGCAGCAATGCACCAGTGTTAAGTGCATTGTGCTAAGAAATGGTTTGGTACAAAATGTGGTTATCTGAAGTTAGTAAAGAAGTTACAGTTTTAYGTGTACATATTTATATATATTTCTATATACAACTACATAGTTGGGTAGAAATGCTTGGTAACAAACTTATCTTTCCCCACKTACCTCTGATGTGCTTCTTGCTTTAGACTAAGGAAAAGGTTATCCTTGAGTGAGATATTTTATGTTCTGTACACTGTCATTAGAAAATTGATTTTTATGTAGCAATCGCATCAGTACCAGTATGCTACCAAGCCAAGACAAAGAGGGTGCCTTTTGGGTTAAAAGCAGAATAGATTGGTCTTCCAATCATTGCTAATGGTTTGTGTGGATGTACATCAAAGTTAAAAAGTTGACATAGCTAGGTAAAGAGAATAAGAGTATTTAAACAAAGAGCTGTCATTTATTTCACTTACTGGTTCTACGKTTTGACTTCTGCATCTTTTCAAGACTTGCTTTTATCGCAACAAACTCAAAAATCATATGGATCCCTATTTGTAATCCCTTAATCCAGTCTTACTCTGTTTGCTAGACCAGTTTCATTTGACTAACAGATAACCATGGCAAGATGAAAATGTTGACAATGAGTCCTGCTGAGGAACTCTGTCATTGCAGGGTAGCTGCAAATTGCAGCTCAACCTTGTGCTGAGCAAAACAATTTTAAGAGTGTTTCGTTTGGAGCAATGCAGGCATGTTACTCGTTTGCTTTGGTTTCAGAATTGAGAAATAGAAAGCAACATAGTTGGTTGTACTCCAAGATTTCGTTAACCAGATAAGTAGACATTATAAAATTTGGACAGATTTTTCCCTTTTTTTATTCTATTTTCTCAAGTGAAAAGGGCCTTTTTTTTTTTYTTYYWWTTTTTTTTTTCTACCAAGTTAAAAGTACTGGAAGTAATAATGTCGCTGCTATTTCTTCTACAGAGAAAATAAATATATGAAACCTACAAGGAGGTTTCTATGCCTAGAAGACACTGCTCACTCTTTATTGTAGAAGTTGAGCTTTTCATGATGTATGTGCACCATGAAAATTAGCTGTTGCCTCAGCAGGTTCAGCATAACAGTACGTTTGAGAAGCCAAAGGGTAGATGGATATTCGCTAGCCTTCGTGAAACAGCTAAGAGCAGGTTGCTTCAGATTAAAGCAGTCTTCTACATAACTTATATAAGGCTGAGTGGCACAATTTCAAACGCTTTCAGTAGCCCATGTRTTTCTACACCTTTGAAGTTTGGGAAACATTTTTACTAGGGGTGCCCTGGTCACCTGCTTTTGGGAAATATGCATATTTTTAATATACCTTCCAGATTTTTTTTTTTACACTGATACGTGCTTTCTGCTTTTTTTTTTTTTTTTTCATGGCTTTTTGAATTCTAATAGAGGCATAATACCTGCTCAGTTTGCAAGATGTGCTATGCACTTTATGGGATTTCATAACTTTTTAAGCATTGTGTCCATCAGCTTTTAGTGCCTGTACGGCTCAGCATGGCTGGTTCATTGTCCATACACATGGTTTGTTATTTGTGTTTCTTGGACTTTTTTATATGGTGTTAAATTTTACAAATGGAAAAAAAAAAGGAAAATATGAATATGAGCAGTAAAACAAATTTTTATTATAATCTTAATAATGGTGGCATAATGTCGTTAACATACAATCAGTGCAAGCATTGCGTAGAATGTAATCTCTCATACGCTTTGCAGGTGAAATTCTGACTATAAAATCAATCAGCTACATGGGACATGCTATTTTGGTGATGGGTCTGTGGTTCCTAGAAATACTTACTTAATTTATAGCATTTCCTAATTAGTTTATAGTAATGTTGTCATTATATTGCTCTTCCTTGAAGACTAATAATTTTCTATTACATCTCAACTCTACATTTCCTTACAGAAAATAAGTGCTAAATAAAGATACTGAATTTTAGTACCATTTTAACTATCACATAGCTACTCAATCTGGAAGTAAACRCACTTATTTCTTTTTAAATTTTTATGTCATCGTGTTCTGCCTATCAATTAAATTTATGAAGCTTTAGTTGGACYAGTCACTCTTATAGTCTGAGTAAAGTTGTTTTTGTGTAGGTTTGTGCTTTTTAAATAAGTGAATCCGTAAATCCTTCATCTCTTTTGGAAARGCTTTGTGATGAACCAGGCCTTTAAGAACTAACAGGCTAGATTTGGAGTAATGCTCAGCAAGTCCTTAGGTTATCCCATTGTTTTGTCTTTTTTTTTTCCCCTCTTTTATTTTGTTCTGCTGTATAGCCTTACCTCATGCTTTCTGCCTCTCACTTTGATTACTTTATCTTGTTATTATCCTTAGACCCGTTTGAGCTTTTGGTTTCAGAAGCTTTTCCACAGGCTATCTCCTTTTCTGCAGCCTTCCTGTTTATACAGCCTTTCTTTCCTAATTTTTCCACTGCTATTATGAATCATCTATCCACAGATTTCTACTCTTTTCAACAGCATTTAAATTGTGCTTTTTTTTAATATATACTAAAACTAGTATATTTCAGTCTCAGATATAAACTTGCCTGATCTCCTGAAGAATAAGAATATGAAGTCCTAATAAAATCAGAGGTTATTTGAAAATTTGCATTCTTTAGACTTAACAGTGGATGTAAATAATCAAGAAAAACATTTTTAATCACTTTTGAAGTTATCATGTATTTTAATTGGAAGAATATAGAAGGGAAAGACAGATGTGGAGATGTTCAGTTGCTCATGGATCAAGCAACTAAAATCACTGTGAATTGTCCTGTATCAAGGACAATTTCTTTGCTATCCAGAAAATGTATTAATTGAGGATTAGACATACAAGTCTGGGTAAAAAATGCAGAGTCCTATAATGTGTTTCTAACACAAAGATTCCAGCAGAACCAAAATGATTTTAAAACTTTGAAATAGCATTTAATTCATACTCTGACTTATGTGGAACAAATACTTATATTTAAAAGGACTTTCTTGGTTTGTGATTTTTCTTTTTTAATTTCTTGTTTCCATTGGCATGTACAGTCCCTGCTGTAGGTCCCTCAACTCCTTTCTGTGCCCTGAGCTGGGGCAGCAGCAGAGCAGGGTACATATTAAAACCCTGCTGTTCCCRTTTGGAGTGGTCTGGGTCAAGATCTCTTGGAGGGTGATTTGCATTTGGTTCTAACTCTGGGAACTGAAGGTTCAGTTCTGTACTTGCATTCCTGCTCCAAGAGATGAATGCATGGTAAACTTGGGATAAAATCTTTATCATCACAGTTATTCAGAAAAAGTGCAGAAATGCCAATATTTTACAGTTAAATAAAATGATACCTTTAAATGCAACAACGTTGTGTATAAAATTTAAGAGGAAACCATGAAGATAGGAAAACTATTAATGTAATATACCATGAAGATAGGAAAACTATTAATGTAATATTTTAATACTAATAAAACGCAAAGTTGACGACGATAACAAAAAGCTAAAAACAAACAATGCTCACATAGACATAGTGCATAAACATTGAGCCTATTTCTTTTCTGCACTATGTCTGCCTGAAGTATAGAATGATCAAGGTTTTTATACGGAACTTGCCAGATTTTTCCCTGAGTATGCCCTGGAACAGGCAGCCCAGAGAGGTTGTGGAATCTCCTTTCCTGGAGATCTTCCAAACTCACCTGGATGCCACCCTGTGTCGTGTGCTCTAGGTTTCCTTGCTGGAGCAGGGGGCTTGGACTAGATGATCTGTAGAGGTCCCTTCCAACCTCAACCATTCTGTGATTCTGTACATATGTTTTTTACAATATCCAAATTTATTAGCAGCCAGTAATACTGGTCAAATTGCATTAAAAATGTCAAGGAAAATTATTTATCCATACAAAGTATAAAATGATGTATAAAAAGAAAAGTCCTTAAAGGGCATTTCCTGCATGAAAACAAYCCTATCCATTACTTGCAGGGAAAACCTATTAAAATATATATTTCACAGGGAGCAGATGGCTATCTTAGATGTTCGTAATGGAATATTGAGCTGTTTTACCTGTCAGTTAAAAGATTAAAATCTGCCTCATTTCAGTATAAAAGTAAGTTGTCTTTTTTATTTTTCTTCCCCCTGGTCAGAGTTTTTTGGAGCAGTGTAGGCTGACATGGGAAATAATCTCAGATAACAGGTTGCATAGAAGCAAGTAAGTTAAAGTAAAAATACAGATAGGGTTCTCAGCAAGAAAAAATATATACACATGCACACACATATATATATATATAAAGCCTAATAAAGAGATAATTATTATCTATAGTTTGTAACATATAGTATATAATACATAGTATATTGTATAGAGTTTAAAAGGCTTAGAGTTGCCCAGAAGAGCACAGGAAATCATTGGCATTTCCTCTCTAAGACTGTGCTGCCTCAGTGCCCTTTATACAGATAATGTCCTTGCTATAATTGCATCCAAAGAGAGTCTTTCCAGTGGCTGCCGTTATGTCTAATTTGAAAAACTAGCTCCAAAACTGAACTCCAGAAATAAAAGTTAAAGTCCTAATAACAAGTCAGAATTGTCACTAGACACATAAAGACTAGGGCTTTGTTTTTAACTAGGTGCTGCTCCRACCACCTGAGAACTTATTGCAGACATAATAAAAGTGCTTCTGGCTCAAGCACCTGTAATTTCCCCCATAATTGAGGCTTTTGGTCCTTCATCCTAATACTCTTAACTGTCCTACAAAATGTCATAGCATCTTAAAAAGGATGCTTTTTATTATGTAGTATGGAGTATGGAAGAACATATTTGGGTGATATTTTCTGGCTGGACCTTTTTTTTGTTTTGTTTTTCCTCCAAGTCTTTTTTTTTTTTTCCCCTTGTGAGGAAATAGATGATACTTACAAAATCTCTATTCTGATGGTCCAAACTGAATCAGATTTTGATTATAGCTTTCTCTTTGCTTATAGTTGTACCTAAATCCAAGCCAAAAGCTTTCTATTCTGGGAATTTACATTGACTTGATCACAAATTTCCAGGGCTGACAYGACAGTCAAATGCAGACTACCAAGAAAATGACTATACCTCATTTGCTATCACTTACTTACAAAAGCCTGATCAGTTTGTCCTCTGARTGAAGCTATTCTGTAATGGAAGGGAGTGGTTTGTTACCAAGGCATCCTTCTAGGATGCGTTCTTGCTTAGAAGAAACTGAGGTGGCTGCTGCACCAGTGACTCATGGAATAAGCTGCTTTATAAGCACCTTCTAAACTGTGAAAGTACTGCAAGAAAGGTGTAATTGACTRTACAGTAGCTGTAAGGAATGATATATAAGACCTCATGTTTACTATGTATTCCAAACATTAAAAAGAACACTATAATGTTGACAAGCATGAAAACAGCGTATGTTTGCAAAGTATTATTCCTACTGCTGTGCCATTATCTTCACAAGCTGTATCAACAAAGCATTAGGCAGTTACAAAAGTATAAACAGATTTTGGATTCTAATTTATTTTTCTGTWGTTTTTCTTTAATGTAGAGTATCAGTCTTCTAACAGAAACACAATTTATAGAAATAATAAGGTTTCCAAATCTAACAGTTGCAATAAGCCAAAACTTGCTGCCATTTAAGACAATGATAGAACCTATAGAGAACAGCATTAGGCATCATTCTGATCCAGCTGTTTTCCACTAACCTAGGTTGGAGAGGAACTCATTTGTCTTTCACTAACATGAGTCTCGAGGTTTCAGTTTCTCCATGGAAAAGGTAAAGGGAGATCCTTGCTGCTTATGAACAGGAAGTCAGATATTGCCATATGGGAAGGAAGAATGCTATTTAAGCAGTTTCCAGAGAAAACATTATTTGTCACTGTTTTCTGCTTCAGTTTTCAGAGGAACGTAAAAGTTTGCAGAGTAGTCTTACTGAGTAGAAGTCACTAGCAAATGTTTTGCTGACAGTTTAAGTACCTACTGTGTTTTAGGCTTTGCAGCAAGAAGGGACTCTAATCCAGCTGCTGCTATTAGATGAGAGAACTGTTGTTTATTACTTTAGGAATACTTGAATGAGGGGACAGATTCCCCAAAGATAGATAACAGAGCAATCTAGAAAGAATGGATATAGAGTATGTTTTGATTGTGTTTCCGTAAATGACATACCATGGGAGCAATTAATTTCACAAAATTTTTGACATGCAAAATTTTGGGGTTTAGTTTAATCAAGGATACCCTCTGAAATCAGGAAGACAGGCAGCTCCCGGAGCCAATTTATCCCAATCTGAAGTGGAGCTTCAGGGTGTTTTAGTCCAAACTTTCAAGGTCTTTTAGTCCAAAATCACTCAAGACACAAACCCATGCACAGAGACAGGCCTTAGTTGCACTCCAGAAAAAGTTCTTGGAGAAAGCTCAGGCTTTGGTTGCCCCTCAGAGCACAGAGACCTGCAGTGTGCATGAACCTGGCAAGCCCTGATCAGCTTCATCAGGACTTCATATTTCCTGTTTCTTGGTGGTGTTGCACGGCTCATACTGTGCTAAGGGCTTCAGACTGTCTTGGGGTTCCTCTTCCGAGGGCTATGATGGAAGACACATGGCAGATCATTTTTGTAAGCATCCTGATTTTGTATACAGTTGCATTTGTAACTGAGGACAAACTCAGTATCTTGGCAGTATTTAAAAACACTTCTTGGCATGGCCACCTGAAGTAAAATTTAGACATAAGCTAAATCTCTGTGGGAAGGCATAATGCCAGGTTGATATAAAGAAGCAACTCTATTTTCAAGTCATCATTTCTTTGCAGTTAAAATATCTCCAAAGAGCACATTCACTTGAGTCCTCTGTACTGGGTGTGGATAATTTCCAAATTAGTGGAATGTTTAGAATTGGAATTCAAACCCCAGCTTGCCTCCTGTCTAGGATCTGGCCACAGGAGAAATACACTGTGCTCAGTCAACTTCGGAGAAAGATTGTCCCTGTTTCAGCCTGGATGCATATTAAAGTGCTACATTGTGCTGAAATATCTCCACCATAATTTTTGAGAAAACTAATGCAGTGTCAGGGCATTTTAGTAACATTTCTAAAAATTTATCTATATTAGTATAAACCCAGGGTTCTATATATAAGCACATAAAATATCCAGTCATCTCTCTTTAGTAAAGTGCAAAAGCTTTATTATGAGCTTTTTATTAAGAGCATGAATGTAATTGTTTTGGCAAGTCTTTCATTTCACTTGTGCTTTCTGGAAACTTCTGCTCTGTTAAAAACTTACTGTGTTATTTACAGCTTCACAGGAGTGTTTTTTTTTTTTTTTTTTTCCTTTTCCTTATTTTCATACTATCCTTTCTTTAAACATGGCTTAATTTAAAAGTTGGGAATTGTATTACTGTGTTTATGGAGAAAGGCTAAAGATATGTTCTGATATGTGACTGAGTCCGCTGTCCTTCTTTGTAAGATTCACATTGTGTGACTGCATTAAGTGTATAGCTCTGAAAAGACTTCTGAGCCAGAATTTCTTATTTCATTTGAACAGAAAATGCTAGACTGAAGTGAAAATGCTGTGAAGGGAAGAAGTACAGAATGTTTTAATTTTTTTTTCATGTACAATGACATGAACAATTTTCTTTGAAAAAGAGCAGAATATACAAGCTAGTAAACTAAATTAAAATGGACTTTCATAAAGTACTTTCATTTTTTTAATATAAAATACTGTTTTCATCTTATTTTGCACAAGCAACTACATTAAAGATAACATAATCTTCTGGGTTTTGGTTGCTGCTTCAGAACATCCTCATTCCAAAGAGTTGATTCCACGAGACCTCCTTTCTTTCACTAAATTTATTTGTCAGACTAACTTGTCTGCCTGTTTACTTTGTGATGTTTCCATTGGTGCAGTCTCTACCCTTCTTTTTTCTTGCTTGGGACTTGCCTCTTAAGAAAAACTCAGACTGACATCCCTATTTACTGAGACTTGATCAAAACATTAGAACTTGTTGAAAAGATCCGTGTAGCAAATACCCATAGCTTTTTAAAGTGTTCAAGCACTCAATGCTCTTGACTTTTGTCCATGGAATGCAAAACAGATATGGATGAACTTAATTTTAAAAATTGATATCTTCAACTACTTAAAATGCTGAACATCTAAAAACTTGACAAAATCAAAATGATTCATATGATTTACATTCAGAAAACTCAATGCAATGAACTATAAAAGAAGCAATCCTCTACAGAAACAAATGTAGTGAGTGTGAATTTTTTATTCTTGTCTCTCCCTCTCTCTGTCTCTCTCTATTTGGTCTGAAGGAAAAATGTTTGCCTCATGTTTGTTTAGATCTTTTTTAATCTCTTTTCAGAATGCTATCCCTTCTTTATCTCAGAGACTGTATCAAATAAGAACTCACTTGCTATTTTCTAAAAATTAGGGTATTTCCTAATATAAGCTAATAAGCTATTCCTAATAAGCTAAATAAAAGGATTATTTCTGTTTTCCTTATCATTGTTATAAGATGATATGCCTAAATAATCCACATAAGCATAAAAATGATCATTGCTCTAGGATAATATTTAGCATAAATTTGTTCATAGAAGATGTTTTTAGAAGATTTATGTTTTCTAACCAGAAGTCTTGCCCATGTTTGGAGCTGGAGTTGTTCGAGTCTCTCAAGGATCTCTGGTCTTTGAACCATCTCAATGACTATAGATTCTCTCTTCACTCACTACTAAACCTCCCAAACTGAGAACTTATCTTGCCCAAAGCTATGTGCTGAATAGTGTAGAATGAAATAAAATGGCYCTTTCTTTTTTTTCATACAGAATAAGTTATGTCTCTAAAAGTTTGGCTCAGCAAGACAGCCGCATGGGGAATAAATGGCTTCCTTTTCAGAAACCCTGYAGCTGCAATATTTCATCCCAATTCTCAAGAAATAATGGAAAATGAGACTGACCTGCAAGATAAAATTAGCATTATTATTTCTTAAATATTTATGCATTGAATATTTTTTTACAGTRCTATATTACACAACTAGGCAGACATTTTTGAAGGTCTAACTTTAATTGGGAAAGTTCTAGATACTGCACTACTTACCACTAAGGAAGGTGAAATCTTTCCCCAACTTAGGAAATCAGTTCAACCTGTTTTCGGAAACCTGTGTGTCCTTGCCAGGCAATTGGTGGTAGAGCCCATTAAGACCGGCCTTCACTGTAGTCTGTTTTCTCCCCAGCCACAGAAGGAGATCAGATGTATCAGTTGTTACTGCACTTTCCAGGCAGGTTGCCAGCATTTTTGCTGTAGGCTGACAACACTATACTTTAACAAGGACGAGTCTTGGTGACCGTTTTTCTGGTTTATTAAATAACAAGCAAAAACTTTGTCTCGATGGAGTGAAACTCTAGTGTAACTGGATAACTTTTCTTGCAATAAATTGGATCTCAAATCAGCTCAGATTCTTAAAACACATTTTTTTTTTGTCAAAAGCCTGCATTATTTGTTAAACACAGATTAAAACCAGATTACTTTTTATGAAATCTGTGATGATAATAAAAGCGTATTTTGTATTATCCTTCGTACACATTGTGCTAATCAGTGAGATAATAAATATCAGAAAAAGAAATAAATGGATTCCTAAATGCCACAATTATTTAACAGAGAATATTAAAAGCACAAAGAGTGCATTTTAGCAATTACTTCCTCTCTTTATTACTGTTTTTATTATTTTATTATAATTTTTCTAAACAGAGCATCTAAGCTTCTTTTGTGTACGGATAATTACTAAAAAGGATTTAAAAGGATGCGATAGCTGTATAGAACCCTCTTTAGTAGAATGTATTTTATAGCAACTCAAAAAGATTTTGTCAGCCTAGCTGAAGGTTGTTTTCTCATTAGTAAGACTGAAACTATATTTTAGAAAAGCTTTATGTGAGAAGGGTCATTGACACTCAAATTTAAGGTAATTATTCTTGTAATATTAATAAACATTTTTTTTCCTTTTAATTCAAGACTTCAGAATACTTTCTATTAATAAAAGCAGGTCTGTGCTTTTTAAGCTTTTTGTGGCAGATGTCCTTTACATCCCAGACTGTTTTTCTGAAAAACAACAGAATGATTTTGTGGACAGTGTCTGAAAAATGTGCATAAGTCAGTGTCATTAAAAGCTTGAGTCAGAGTCCACTAAAATCAGTGGGAATCATAGTTTTCTGTTCACATTTTTTCATTTCTTGTTGAGAGTCGGACTTGATTATTGAAAAGGAGTGGAATTATTTTCTTTTCTTGGACTGCACACATTTTTTTTTTTTTCCTGGCTCTGAGGAAGAGGAAGGTAGTATTGGTGGAAGAATCTGTCACTGGGTCAATAAATGACTTGGTCTGGTTTGGTCGCCCCAAAGAGGCCTGTGCAGTGGCTACCCCTTAAGGAACCTGGTAGGATCCTAAGTGCAACCGGTTGTGGTGTCTGTGAGTACTAATGACCATGGGAAGGGCATTAAGACAAATGAGCAGGAAGCTGAAGACCAAGATTTCCATGCCAGTATTAAGCAAAATGCTTCCTGCATCCATGGGACTGTAAGGAGATATGGAAAGCAGAGTTTTACTGCCTTGATTGGACGGCATGAGGAAGAATGCGAAATCATCTTGAATGGAGGACAGTTTTAGAATGATTATTTCAGCTGAAATTAATCTGAATGATCAGGGCACCAGTAAGTGTGTCAGGAAGCAGCAAGAAGGAGCTGCTCCACATGGAAAGGTACATCAGGAGCTAATGGTGAAGGCCAGGCAAGGGGCAGCATCCTCACTGACAGACCACGGTGCCGCAGCACCCAAATGAGAAGAGTGGGTTAATGTTAACCAGGGTCAGGGTCTGAATATTGCCGGCCAAGGACATCATGATGAGGCAGCTCCATGGTCAAGCCAGGAAATCAAGTCAGTCGGTCAGGATCAGTGATGTACAAGACCAAGCACAAACATGCAACATAGTTCAAGGGAGGACCACGGTAAGGGCCTGAACTTAAAAGCCGATCTTGAGGTCTCCAGTGAGGCTTCTTGCAGTGCCTTCTTGCCCAGCTGTTTCCTCCAAGCCCTCTCCAAGGTCACAGGGCCCCACATCACCCCTGGCCTTGGGCACGGGCAACCTCATTGGAGAGTGAAGCGGTTGCAGAGCTTGCTGTGCATTCTGGGCCCTGCCAAAGCATGTTGCTTTCTCAGACTAGGTGATTTTTAAGCCTGACACTTAAAATCTAGAAAGTTATAATGGAAGGTTTAATCTGGAGACTGGGAAAGAGCTCACAAATGCACAAAAACACATGGTTCTAAAATGGTGATGCTGCTGGAAAGGAAAACTTGGAAGTTCTGTATCCTCAAGGGAAAGACAGATAAAAAGATGTAAATGTTCCAATGGGAAATTGAAAACTAACAGATTGTTATTTAAATGAGGTCACAAGATGGGAACAAAACTGAGGTGCATGTGCTTTTGGACAAATGGTAAATGTTTAAGAAATGAGATAGAGAAATGGGTATGTCTTCCCTCAAAATAAAATAAAATAAAATAAAATAAAATAAAATAAAATAAAATAAAATAAAATAAAATAAAATAACACACCAGACCTATTGGAAGCTTGGTAGGAAGACAAGGATTTATAAAATGTATTAGGATGCAAAGTATACATAGGAATCTCATAAGCTGTTCCAGGCCAGAATTGTAGTATAAATTGAAATTAGTACTAAATCGTTTTAAAAAACACCACTTCACTGAGTACCTTTGAATCTATATGGACTGGTTCCAATTGGACAACTATGCTATTGGGTCTCTATTAAGAATAACTGAGAAAGGATAGGCAATACTGACTACAATATTCTGAGAAAAAATCAAGAAGGCAGCAAGCAGGAAATATATTGTATGAGAGACTTCAATTACCGCCATTCAGAGTGGATGAATGTTATATTGAGATGTAAAGCAGAGATGAAAGTGTTAGACATTATAAATATCTCTTTCATGGAGTAAGTGGTTAGTGAGCTTGCATCACAAAATACAAACCTTGAATTTGTACTGAATAATGAGCAGGATCTAATTAAAGACATTTTTGACATTCCTACAAAGGCAACAAAATTCAAAATATCCACCCTAGTTCTGCTCATCTTCAAAAGGGACATATAGAAATGAGGAAGCTTCTAATAACATGTGTGAAAAGGACAGTATAAGGAATTTAATTCTCATAGGCATGTAAGCTACTGGAGAACACTGTACTGGTATCACTGCACCAGTGTTTAACACTTATGGAAACAACAGGAAAAAGATAAAATGAGGTTGGAATCACTAGCCAGCAAAGTAAGGGAGATTATTAGAAGCRAGAAGAAAATCCTTCAAAGGGCTGAAATTGCACTCAAAACAAGAAAATGCAAAGGAACACAAGTCCTAGCAGAATAAATGTAAAAATATGTTTCATTAGGCAGAATAGGGAAAGCATTTTAGGATCAAGTAGATAAAGGAATCAAAATTAGTACTGAATCATTTACCCAACGCAGCAGGAACAAGCAACGTGCCAGAGAGTCTACAGGGCTAGTTGATGGTTGCCAAGAAATGTGTATTTAGACAGGGAAATGAATATTTTGCATCAGTATTCACCATGGAAAAGAAATAGAGTCCCATACTACAACGCTATTTTAYGGTAGGAGAAGATTCAGCAGAGGATCTGTATGAATTATAATTTATTGTCCAATCAGCTATAGATAAAATAGTAAGAATAAAATACTATGATAAATAGCTAAGAAACCAATGCTGTCATATAATATTCACCCAGCAAGTGCAGGGAACAAGTGTTCCCTTCCAAGAATGGAAGACAAATCAGAAAAGTGAATAAATGCATTATTTACCCACACCTTTAGTACTGTCTTGTCATTACGTCAAGGTCTGGAAAAGATTTAAAGAAGGAAAAAAGAGTGACACTTCAGAGCTTCTCAATCAGGAGTGACCGACTGAGCAGGCTAAGATTGTTCAGCGTGGGGAAAGAGATGCACTTGTAAGAGAGGACAGAAGAAGACAGGACCCAGGTTCAAAACRAACAAATCTATTTTTTTCATCCTTAAGGTGAAAAAGCTCTGCATGGGTAAGGGCAAACTGGACAAGTTCTTAGAAGAAGGATTCTTAGAAGAAAGACACTCTAGAGGCCACTAAATGGACAAACTGCATCAGGATCAAGAAACTTGCACAAGTGAAAATAACTGGAAGCTTGAAAATCAGTAGAAACATCATATTTGCTTGTTCTGCTCCTGCTTTTCTCTGGGTGACCACTTAGGTTAGAYGGGTCCTTAAAAGGAACCAGTGCAACACCCCTAGCTCTCATGCTTTAATAGTTCTTATTAATAGTTCTTATTAATATTATTTAATAATTATTATCATTATTTGTCCTTACGGTGGCTCAAATTATATATACTTTACAAGGAGAATAAAACTTCTCTGATGAGTTTGCAATCTAAAGGTCACAAGATAACAATTGTTAATATTTCTTATACAGCTTTTATGTCCAGAAACTTAAATTATGATCCAAAATTCTGCTACACTGGGAAAAAAATCATGTACAGTAAAATGGCAGCGAAGAAAAAGAGAAGAGAGACAGTGTCCATTGAACATTACAACATTTGGAGTAAATGGGTAAAAGGGCTGTTTTAAGAGAAAAACATATTTTTGCAGATGTTTATATGGATGTGTGAAGGATGCCTGGGGGGTAAAAAAAAAAAGAGCTTATCTGAAAATTTAACAGAGAACAGGAGGCTAATGCACTCTGTGGAACAAATTCCTAGGGCAAATGTCATATGCCATAAGAAATGAGAAAGAGTTATCTATGAAGAGTCTTAAAATCAAAACCAAGTAATTTATGACTGATTCATCAAAGCAGAATTCACTAGAGGAATAAAAATTGAAGAAGGAAAATGGTATAAGCTGAGAAAAATCATTCAAAATAGATGATCATTCAAAATTCTACATCAGTGTAGAATTTTCTTAAACTAGAGAAAGCAACTTGGATGTTAATGAGGAGGGAGATGTGCCTTCAGAATCCTCTGTGCTTTGTATGGGCATGAGTGACAGGGGGTGGTGTCATGGAGCATGAAGAAGAGGTAAGCAGAGAGCCAAGTCAAGAGTGGGAAAATCTCTGTTTTAGGTCTGTTAGACTTGAGCTGACAAAGATCTACAAAGTGATGTATTTTTCTCAAGTTAAAATAGCTGTTTGATTATGGGGTTTCAGGATGAGAGCTTAACCAAGAGCCATGCCAATATGTGCATTCCCACACTGGGAGCAGAGGGAGTGAAGGCAGCAGTCTATTGTGTCAGTTTGAAAGCAATAGAAATAGAGGCATCTTTCCTAACCCTTGGATTTAACACCTGCTGCAGTGAAAGACAGAAGGGCCCATCGCTACCTTTGATGTCTCTGATTAGTGACAACCTCAGACTTCATGCCCAGACCTAGGAAGCTATTATAGAGATTTGACAGTATCCTTGAAATTCTTTCTGCATCGGAACTGAGATTGTATGTATAAGGATGATATGCACAGGCTAGAAATAATTTGGAATCCTAAAAAAGGACAGACATYGCTTAGTGTGACAATTCCTACAGAAATAAAAAAACAAATCTAATATTTCTTAACCTTTCCAATCTTATTATAATTTGTAAGTTCAGAAGGCTCTTCTATTAAATATTCATATTGCTATTTTTTTTCCATGTATGTCACTTAACTAGGAAAAGAAAAACTCCACATAATTAATGGACTGAGGCTGGGGAATGTAAAAAATGTCTTACTACCTGACAGGAACATTCCCCAGCAGTACTTGACTGCACTGGACCTTGCAGCAGTCTGCAGCTTATTATTTCAAAGTCTTACTATTTAGAGGCTATCAATACTAGACTTCCTCTTTTTGTAATTTACAACAGATAAGACATCTGGTTCAGCCTTTTCCTCTTTATGGCTTACAATATAACGCTATACAAAAGAGCAGAGATTCCCGAGACAGGGGCTTGCTGTTACGGTACAGTTAAAGAGTGAAAGCTGGAACAATTCTCTTTGGAAGGATATTTGAAGAGGTCAGTTTCCCTACTAGAGCTGGTGATGTTTTGATGGGTAACAAAAGAGCTTGGTGTTTYGATTCAGAAAGGTAGGTCATGGCTTTAACTGTCTGCTCCCTGACAGGAAAAAAAATGTAGATATAGGATTTCTTAGTGTTCTTTCTCCATTCACAGTTGATGGATGATTTAAAAACATACTTATTCTTGAGTTTATCCTCTGGGTGAGGAAGTGCTGTAATAGTGCATTTCTTTCTTTGAAACTCAAAGCTTTCATTAACCTAAGAATGATACTTTTAAGGTAGCTTAGGTACTCACATATGACTCACAATGACTTTATTCTCTGCTGACTTGCTATTGTGTAACTCCTTATAAAATGGTATTTACAGAAAAGTAACAAAGATTCATTTCTTAAAGCAAAAGCGCAGCTGCAGGATTTTTTCTCCAGCAGTGGAAGAGCGCCACGGAAGCGGATATTCAGACACCTATTCCTGCAACAGCCTGTGTGCCTAACCATAGACCTGAAGTGTAGACATCAGACTGCTCAGATAATTGAAAACCTGACATGCTTGACGTGACCTGATATGCTGAAATATTTCTAAGTAGTTTAGATATTATGCTAATGATGGAGCTGGCATGACATTTTCACACTACAGTTATTATTTCAACTCTTTATAATCTTGCTCTAAAAATGACCTTTTTAAGATAATTCTTTTGTATGCRTGTGTAGTACTTCTTAAAAATGTTGAACTGACTACACTTTCCAACTGTTTTAATGGATAAAGTAATGACAGTAAAGTACCTCACTGCCAGCACTGCATTATTAATACCTCATTTTTGGAAGCAAGAAGGCAACCTAGTATTTCATTATTTTTTATCATCTGCTGGGATTTGTAATGGCCTTGCAGAAATAAGGGGATCAGATGTTCTCCCTGAAGGCTTCTTTCATCTGGCACAAGAACTTTCTCTTCTTTTCCCCCAATTTAAAATAGCCCAAATTTTGTTACAGGAGATCGGAATCTACCAAAGGAGGACTCATCTTTTAATAGACAATCTGGGGGGCCAGAAATGTCTGAAGATAACTGAATTTAGAAACTAAGAAGGAACATGTGCATGCTTTCCATGAGAATATTCCTTTGGAGGGGAAAAGAGAAAGGAAGAATAAAAAGACATATTGGGAAAGGGGAATAGTAAACTGGGCTGTTGCTGGGGAAAGGCAGAAGTGCTGAGAGGGCCCTAGGATGGGGTACAAAGAGGGAAGGAGGAAGGGACAGTTGGGTGCTATAACATGTTGTAGAGGAGTAGGGGCAGGTTGCCATTATCTCCTGCATGATCACCAACACTTACTGGGATTATGTATGTAAGGACTTGAGTAACCCTGGAATTGCAGCAAACCCTCRAAAGCTAAACATGTACCCAGGCAGACCATGCCACACTGGACACACRTCTGCTTTGACTTTCATGTTTAAAGGAATCGGAAGCTCCCCCTCCTCTCTATATAGTTCTTTTCCCTCCTCTTCTTCTTTATAAACCTAAATGTGGAGTAACAGATGCAAAACTGGCATCAAGAAAGGAATTTGTTGTGCAGTCAGACAATGTAACCAAAAAAATGGTGGAGGTTACAGAAGATGTCCATGTCCATCAGCTGTTTCACCATGTGAAAATGGGGTAACAGTAGCAGTATTTTTGCTTCAACTCCAGCTTAGTGATTGGAGGCTTGGAATACTGAACAGAGCTGGAGACCCCTTCTCCCCCCCCCCCCCCCCAATTTATTTATTTATTTATTTTCTGGGAAACAAAGGCTTAATGGATAGATGGATAGGACATGAAAGCATGAGCTGTGAGTGCTGAGGAGTAGGTGGGAGACTATATTCTGCTAGGAAAAGTGAAATCAAACTTTTTTTTTTCTTTTTTTTTTAACTTATATAAAGACAGGCAACTATTCAAGATCTGGGAATTTGAAACTAATTTTCTTGCTAGTCTATATGTAGTTACATATTGATATAATCTGGTCTAGGACTGAGACCTGTTTCTAATTCAGGCCACTGGCCTAATACTTAGAAAGTCATTTTGCCCCCATTGCCTCTGTTTCCTTATTCATTATATAAGATTTTTTATGTTCTTTGTTTTCCTAACTACATGCAAGATATAAAAGTCATATCTCAATTACAAATCCGTGGGACAACATCCTACAGGAAATAACTTCAGCCTTTGTGCTAAAAAGGCTAGAAAATTCAGTCACACGCGGAATACTTTTTTCAGGAGGGTGGTGGGGAAAGAACTTTATGCCCTTCCAAAATATTGATATATCTGAAACTCCCTCAAAAAAAAGTGGTTATGAAAATTATGAAAACACAGAAATTCATGCGCACTTGCTTAATGCACTGAGCAGCCTTCTGTCCAAAAGTTKTCCTTGTTTTCCCCAGGAGGCTGCCTGTCTTGGCTCTTTGGGCTCTGGCCCATGGGTGCTGCCGGTAGAGGCAAAGCCACCCAAACCCGGCACCAGCCCTGGCCCCCGACCACGCAGGGCCGACCTCTGCGTCCCGCAACTCCCCATCGCAGAGCTATTTTAACAYTAATTTTGCATTTCCAGCATTAAGCATACATTTTTTCACGAATGGATTTTTCAGTGCTGTGGCAAGTCTTTGTGTTACTTAAGTGTTTAGGTTTTTTTTTGTTTTTTTTTTTTTTTTCTTCATTTTCCAGATTCCTCAAACTCCAGAAGCCACACAAGGACCTCAGAGCACTTTACATTTTACAGTGTCCCTGTTCTGCTTACAAGCCAAGCGGGTTGTCCCTTCAGTCTTCCCAAACACACGAGGATTGAGGATTCGGGCAGCCCGTGGCCACCTGGCACCGCCAGCTGCCTCCTCAGGGCAAGGTGACAGCCCCACATGGCTCCCCTTGGACGCGGGACTCTCCCTACGGGGTTTTAACCTTGGCTCTGAGATTGTCGTGGTGTGGTTATGGAAAAACGGAGTTTT
>NW_020454905.1:1512018-1518055 GCF_003342845.1 Nothoprocta perdicaria | reverse complement strand
CAGGGGCGGCGGCGGGCGCGGGTCTGCATCCGGGTCGGCGCCGCCGCCGCGCTATTGTGCGGGGAAGGGGCGCCGGGGGGCGGCGCCCGCAGCGCCGCCGTCGCCGCCGTTACCGCCACTGCCGCCGTCGCCGCCGTCCTGCGCAGCCTCCAGTAAGTGCCCCCGAGCTGCTCTCCCCGCCCCTTCCCCGGGGAGCTCCCGCCCGCCCGCGCCTTGGGGCGCCCGCCGTGGCGGGGCAGCGGGGCCCCCCGTCCGGTTCCCGCGGGGCCCCTGGCACTAACGCGCCCCGCTTTGCTCCCCTCCCGCAGTGGATCGCAGCTCCAAGAGGAGGCAGGTGAAGCCCCTGGCGGCTTCGCTGCTGGAAGCGCTAGATTATGATAGCTCCGATGACAGTGATTTTAAGGTTGGAGATGCCTCGGGTAAGTATGTGCTCTCCTCAGAACTATCACATCTTTATGTCATTTGTTTGTTTTTTAGTAACAAAGCTTGTTCTCGGGCTGCTCGTTTAGTGTCATTTGGGAGGCTGTGTGTTTGGAATTTGAAAAATGGGGAATGGGTTAATGGAGATCCTTATACTAGAAACAGGAAACAACTGATTGGACCCAACATCGGTAGGACGCCCCAAGCGCAGCTAAAATCCTCCCTGCTGAGAGCTCCCAGCGAAGCCGTAGGTACTTCCAAAGCTGACGCCCAATCAAGTGTCAAACAAGTTTTGGCAGGAGCATGGAAGCACCTCCAGTGCTGTGTTCCTTAGCTATAAACATATCTTTTGAAATACTCTACACTGTTATTAAATTAAGAGTGTTCTACAGTCCTTTTTTTGTTAATTAAATCTTGTCAATAATTTATTGGGGACTTAAGAAGCTGTCTAATTTTTAAGGGTTGAATTCACTAACAGGGTGAAAATCTTATGTGGAAATACAATCTGCTCAGGCTTTTTATTATTTCTGCAGCAGTCAGRCTTAGGTTATCCGCTTAGATAACTGTACAGAGAGATGGGAACATCTCATACTAACAGCATGTCCTTCCTTTGAAGGGGTTTTGTTCTGTGCCTTTTTCCATGCTTGAGAATGCCTTTATCTGCAGTGAGCATCTACAGAAACTTGAAACAAGATCTTGAAGCGTAATGAATAATATTGGAGAGAGGAAAAAAGAGGGCAGGGCCACACTCATAAATAAACTACCCACTGGGTGTTCTGTGGTATGTGTTCAGGAAAATAAATGGAGGGATGCAATTTGCTTAACATGCAATAAAAGCATCATGACAACAGGTCAAATAACTTTGCTTTGTTATTACTGTACTGAGGACAAAGGTCTATGTTTTCATGTGAATGTAACTTTTAAAAATGTTTTGTCTCGTTTAAAGACTTTTTTTCCTCTAGCTCATCATATTAACTCATTTACAAATGTTTAATGCCCATTTCTTCAGTGCAGGTGCAAGATATGCTCTAATTTACCTTGCCTTTTTTTCCCAAGCTTAGACGTGTTCCCTTGGCTGCTCTGATAGAAGAAGGCTACAGACACTTGTGAGAGTAAAGCTGATGTCTTTATAAAAGTTGCTAAGGATTTGGGGAATTGTTTTGGTTGGGGGTAGGTGGGGAGGAATGACTCTTTCTTATGAGTTAAGGCCATTGCCTTTCTTAGAGAAAAAGATTGCTATAACAGGAAACAGTTTTTTAGTTGTCAGTATTGTGGAACAATAGTAAAGGCAGCATTTAAGAAAAGAATTGGAAATAGAATATATCAGATGGACACACAATACAGACCAATATATATTTTTATATATATTTATATTAGATGATAGTCATTAATAAACAAATTGGTAAATAAAACTTCTTGAGTCAACTGTGTCAGAATACAGCATTCCATTCTAACGAATCCTGTCTTTGACTTTTACACATAGTGGAACAATGTACTTTCTAAGAGTTTTCTAAGCTTAATTTCATTTTTTGGGAAAAATGCTGAATTTAATAAAATCCTGTTTCTACTTTTACACTGTTTTTCTGATTACTTTTCTGTGTTCATAGCTTTGTTCTGGCATTTCAGAACTTAGGTCTGTGACTTGTAGGAGAAGTTAATACTCTGTTTAATAAAATTTAAGATATAGTGAAAACAATTTGAAAGAGCAGCCAAATTTCACACTTTACACTATTGAAAGGTTTTCTTTAATTTGAAAAGTAGGAGTTGTGAAGGTTTGGAGAGTTTGAGGGAGGGAAGAAAGTTTTGTGAACATATTAAATTGAAAGAAAATTGCATTTTTATGGGTCATACTATTTACATAGTTGCAGGATGTTTGAAATAGAACATTTATACTAGTTTGAATGAATCTCATCTGGTATGTTCTGGAAATTGTTTGTACATATTCCATTCAGATTTGGACAGAAGAAGTAGTGAAAGAAAGGAACTCTGAAATGAACATATTTATTTCCAAATTATATGTGGGTGTACATATGTGAACAACTTACTAGACAACTTCTGGATTGTGAGTGATAGAGCATAGATTCTCCATTTGCTCACTATGAAATTCAACCTTCAAATCTGTAGTTGTTATTTCATTTTCTTTTTGCAGTGACCATGGAGGTTCTTCTATGTAAACRCTGTTGAAAATCATAGTCTGTATTAGAATATAGTATTTGTTTTGGATTTGGATTTTTTTTTTTTTTTTATTGGGGAAAAATGATTAGCGTGATGGAAGGAAGAAACAATCTTTCTATGTTGAAAGTGACCGTAAAGTGACTCATGTACTCAGAAAGGTTCTCTAAGTATGGTAGTACAACAGCTCTGCAGYGTATGTTTATTTAATACGCAAATGCACATAAAAATAGCAGTGTTTAAATCAAAAACCAAAGCACATCTTCAAATACTGACTTTAATGAATTCTGAAGTTGTTTACTCTGTGTTGATTATATTGCATCCATTTCCAGGGTCTGAATTGTAAATGCTAAGTAATAATAGATGATACTGTGAAAGTTTAACAGAATTGAATGCTGAACATTTCAGCTGTTGTGCATGCTCTTTTTTTCTGTCAGGTTTCTAGGAATACATGATGCAGTAAGGATTTGAGTAGTTGGAACTTAGTACTTTTAGTAAGCAATACTGGAATACTTAATACTTTTTTTTTTTGAAAAACCTCTCTGTATCCAGAGTCTTTGTACCTTAGTAGGTATTTTCTATTATTGAAAGTATTTCCAATTCTCTAACCTCCCAAACTCCCAGAAATCTCTGTGGTAGATACATTCTTTACTTGTAGCATACTTAGTTCCTTTTCATTTGAATTTATATCATGTAAGTAGGCTATTGCCTTTTCTATTTTAAAGATCTCATTTGTTACAATGTGTGTTCAGGGGAATTGATTTTAGAACTGTTATGTACTTGTAAATTTTCTGAATGCAACTAGTTTTCAGGCCTGTTACCTTTGCATAGATTATTTTAGTGTCAAATTAAGTATTTTTTTATGGCTTGCTTGTCACTATTGCTGCATAATATAAGGCAATAGTGCCCTATTTTAAAATACTGTTTCTTTTTTTTTTTTTATCAGCATCTTAACAGTTTTTTTTCCTATTGTCATATATAAACTTAGTGTGAGATCTGCTTAAAACAAAACAACTGCAAAGGCCCTTAGAAACCAGAATATGCAAATGTGACTTAAAATGAAGGTACTCTGCTATTCTGAATTGAAACTATTTAATCATATGTTTCACAATAAAAATCAGTTATTTGAAGTTTTGCTTTTGAATTAACTAGAGCATACTTTTTTCTTTTTTTTTTTTTTTAATTTAATGAGCACAGCCTGAGCAATACTGATGTAAAAACACAGCGTGCTGTTGTATTGCTATTCCCAGTAGGACTCCAAAGCAGAGATTTATTTATTATCTTATCTCTAATCAGTGAAGTCAGTCATTTTTGGCAGCTCATATACTAAAATTGAAATGATGCAGAGAAATTTAGTATGGTCCCTGAGCAAGGACTATGTTGTGAATTTAACGAGTGAAATTGCAATAGCTGTTCAATAGCAGCATAGCTAGGAATAATTGAATATGGTCGAATGCTAACTTGAAGAACTGAATTCTTCCACTGCTTCTGTTGCAGGTCTCCTAACATTATTTTTTTAGAGGCATTTGCAAATGACTTTTTTTGATGTTGCACATGGCGCCTTATTATACGTTACTCTCGCTACCGAGATCAATAGGAGCACATTTTAAAATGTACAGAATTATTGACCTCAGTGCATGTGTTAGGTATTCTTGGAAAAAAAAGCAGATGGTTTGATATAGAAATAAAAGATTCCACGTATCTTTATCTAATTTGTTTTGTCTCGGTGAAATAGATATTCCACTGTTTCTTTTTGTGGAGAATATTGCTATGCAATGTCTGAAGCACCAAAATACTTTGGCGTAGTAATGGGCACTGCTGAAATACTGATGAAGAAACTAGTTTCATTTTTGAGGGAGAACTTAAATCATGCATAGCATGTAGGATGATTCAATAGATACTGAAGGTAAGAGAAAATACCAAATAACTAATTATTAAGTGAATATTTTACATAGTCTGAATTCTTACAGTCATTTGATAGCTTGACTTTTCAACCCTAATACGTAGTTCTTCTGAGTATGAAGGGTCTTTTCCCTCTTTGAGGAAATGAGAAATGGAGATATTGTGCTCCGTGGGGTTATCTTCATTCGTGTAAGCGAGACCTTTACCTGTTCAGGTGCCACTTTGATTGASTCTCTGGAGTAGCTGTTTGGTGACTTCAGTCTATATTGTCTTGAGAAACAAAGAGCTTTCTGCTCTTCCATGTGTCCATTGCCATACGGGGAATACTGTTTCATCCTTTTATTCCAACATGCGAACAGGGTGGCTTTTGCAATGGAATGCCCTTAGTTTTATTTTATTTTATTTTATTTTATTTTATTTTATTTTATTTTATTTTATTTTATTTTATTTTATTTTATTTTATTTTATTTTATTTTATTTTATTTTNATTTTATTTTATTTTATTTTATTTTATTTTATTTTATTTTATTTTATTTTATTTTATTTTATTTTATTTTATTTTATTTTATTTTATTTTATTTTTTTCCCTGCAGTGATTCTTTATGTCTCTTTATCTCTTCTTAACAGCTTTTCCTTTACAGAGCCCCGGCTAGTTGATTCAGGGTCCTTCTACTTTGTCCATCAGTCTTGGGACAATAGGATTTTCATTGTCTCCTACTTCACTGCTTTCTTGTCCATTTCCCCATCTCTTTTATCTGTCCATCTCTTGTTTTTTCCTACTGCTGAAGAAAGTTCCTTTCAGCTTTATTAGCTCCATGGAGTGGTCTTCTACAAGCTGGTCACTTCTGAAGTCTAGACAGGCTTAGTGAGGATGAGATAGCTCAGGTCTTTCTTGAGGATATGCTCATTATGGTGGTTCGAAAACTTAACCGTCAAAAGTGAGTGATTTTTAACAAATTCATAGCATGTTCCAGACACATGCTCAGTCCTTTCGCAGATGTCAGTTGCCTTCTGTATGACATGAAACTTGAAGATATACCTGGAAATAAATGTGCTCTGTTTTAATATTAAATAATTCATATTTTCTTCTAGCTTTGCTTTCAAGAAGGGTAGAATTATTTGGATGGGAATTCAGTTGTATGGATTATTTGAACTGCAGCTTTGCTAAAGGAAATGATGTAGCATGTAATGCTTCATCCCAAATGAATGAAGTTCAATAACATTATAAATGGGTGACGACAGCACCTGAAACTGGGAAATAGCAAACAAATATAGGAAGTAGTGCTACCAACCCCATCTGTGTAGCAGCACTGTAAATCGAGGCAGTTGCTAGTGACTTCAGTCAAGACTGGCACCTTACTGTGCTGAGCACTTTTCAGACTTGAGTAGACATCTATTGACATCACAGAATATCACAGAATCACAGAATATTTAAGGTTGGAAGGGACCTCTACAGATCATCTAGTCCAACCTTCCTGCTCAAGCAGGCACACCTACAGCATGTGGCACAGGGTGGCATCCAGGCGGGTTTTGAAGACCTCCA